>NW_026526144.1:0-271054 GCF_010183535.1 Caenorhabditis remanei
TATGGTGGAACTTGGGATTTTATACTTCGGAATGATACAAGGAATTTCAATTGCTTCTCTTTCCTGTATCCCTGCTCTTTATTGGTACTGTCTTTTATTCTGGGTACTACGCAAAATATCTGATTTCCTAGATTGGATACTAGAGTTGAGTTGATTCTTGCCAAATTCTGGATAACTTTTTCCAGATTCAGTTTCTTTACAACGACTCTTTCTCCGCTCTTTACCATTATCACACTCTACTACCAAAATATTCTTAGACCAATTTACCTTAACTTCACGAACACCAACTTCTATGACGGGCAACAGTGATTTGTCTGTGCCACAGCCATTTTTGCCGAACGATCCATTATTTACACAAAGGGGGATGGGGGAAAAAGGAGAAAACGAAAAAAACGGTGGAGGCTACATACGGCCATCTGGCCTCGCTCGCCTATACCGCGATCAATAAAGACAGTCATATGACTGGTTCGCATACCTCAAACTTGGGTAATTAAACCGACGCTTTCGGCGTGCCCTCCGAGTAATGCTACGGCAACAGCCGACACGAATCGAACCCCGCGACCGCCACTATCTTTCGACAAGGAGGCCTCGCAAAAAATTTTCGATTTTTTGAGAGGAGTGGAATTTATGTAGGAAATTAGGAGTGAGTAGAGATGCTTACGACCATATCACGTTGAATGCACGCCATCCCGTCCGATCTGGCAAGTTAAGCAACGTTGAGTCCAGTTAGTACTTGGATCGGAGACGGCCTGGGAATCCTGGATGTTGTAAGCTTTTTGCATTTTTGAATTTGACATAGGATGAATTATTTTAAGTGCCGTTCTATTAGAGGTGCCGTTCTATTAGAGTGTGCCGTTCTATTAGAGGTGCCGTTTTAATACAGTTTTTACAGAGTATATTGTTTAGTTCAATTTAACATTTTTTATTTCAAGAATAATGAGAGCGATTTTTATAAACACAAATTTTCAGAGAAAAAAAATCGAAAAATCAAAAATTTACGAATTTTTTTGCTTTTTTCAATTTTATTCATTTCCAAACTGTAACTTATTTTAATAAACGTGAATCAAACATTATTCCACTGCTTCACGTTGCCCATTTTGTTTCAACACTGTGTTCAGTGCAATTCGGATTTTCAGACGACTGGGAAACAATGTCAACGACATTTTTTCTCAAATATTTTTAGTTATTTTGTCTCCCCGAAAGGAGACGTTCCAAAATTTATAGCTAACGCCAAATTTCTTTGGGTCAGTTTCAATGGCGAGCCTGCTTACAGCGGCGGGGGTCTACCTCACGGTAGGTCCGCTAGCTGCGACGAGAGATTTTGATAGGTCTCTCGTCTGTCTTTTTTTATCAGACGGTGGGTTTGTGCAGAAGGTCGAGCTCAGGGAACATCATCACCCGAGTTGATTCCACCGGCATCACTATTGGTTAGGTATAGCTGCACGCAGTGGACTCAGGTTCCGACTTAACCTTCGCCCTCCCGAAAATTTAACACCACAGGATTCCAACTTTGTCATAGCCGTCGGGTGTTGGCACACCACTGACTATGACGGAGTTCCCCGCCAGGAGCCTCACGGCCTACGACCTTACCTTCGGGTTTGACCCCTCCAGCACCGGTCGCATTCGACCTGCCACTCGTGTGTTCTTCCGGCCAGAGCTCTCTTTCAGATCGAGAGACAAGACCTTCCAAACACTATGCCAGATCAGATCGTGGCAGGTTGAGCATCTGATATTACCGGCTATCAGGAAGCCTTAAAAAGATTGGCGATACAAAGGTCCCCACTTTGTTGTAGCCCTTTTATGGAGAAAAAGCAGGAATGTTTATATCCTCTTTTTTCCAGGCATACAAACTTGGGGTTTTGATCCACCTAACGACTTTTCTTCCCAAAGGAGTTAACCTTTAGTTAATGAAGAAAATCCGGGGTTTAACATACCTCTGGGAGCAATACTGTCTCAAGGACCAAAAACTTCCCAGAGGGTAAGAAGAACACGACGTGTTTACCTCAAACTTGGGTAATTAAACCGACGCTTTCGGCGTGCCCTCCGAGTAATGCTACGGCAACAGCCGACACGAATCGAACCCCGCGACCGCCACTATATTTCGACAAGGAGGCCTCGCAAAAAATTTTCGATTTTTTGAGAGGAGTGGAATTTATGTAGGAAATTAGGAGTGAGTAGAGATGCTTACGACCATATCACGTTGAATGCACGCCATCCCGTCCGATCTGGCAAGTTAAGCAACGTTGAGTCCATTTAGTACTTGGATCGGAGACGGCCTGGGAATCCTGGATGTTGTAACTTTTTGGCATTTTTGAATTTGACATAGGAATGAATTTTTAAGTGCCGTTCTATTAGAGGTGCCGTTCTATTAGAGGTGCCGTTCTATTAGAGGTGCCGTTTTAATACAGTTTTTACAGAGTATATTGTTTAGTTCAATTAACATTTTTTATTTCAAGAATAATGAGAGCGATTTTTATAAAAACACAAATTTTCAGAGAAAAAAAAAACGAAAAATCAAAATTTACGAATTTTTTTGCTTTTTCAATTTATTCATTTCCAAACTGTAACTTAATTTAATAACGTGAATGCAAACATTATCCCACTGCTTCACGTTGCCCATTTTGTTTCCACACTGTGTTCAGTGCAATTCGGATTTTCAGACGACTGGGAAACAATGTCAACGACATTTTTTTCTCAAATATTTTTAGTTATTTTGTCTCCCCGAAGGGAGACGTTCCAAAATTTATAGCTACGCCAAATTTCTTCTTTGGGTCAGTTTCAATGTTTACCTCAAACTTGGGTAATTAAAACCGCGCTTTCGGCGTGCCCCTCCGAGTAATGCTACGGCAAACAGCCGACACGAATCGAAACCCCCGCGACACCGCCACTATATTTCGACAAGGAGGGCCTCGCAAAAAAATTTTCGATTTTTGAGAGGAGTGGAAATTTATGTAGGGAAATTAGGAAAGTGAGTAGAGATGCTTACGACCATATCACGTTGAATGCACGCCATCTCCCGTCCGATCTGGCAAGTTAAGGCAACGTTGATTCCAGTTAGTACTTGGATCGGAGACGGCCTGGGGAATCCTGGGATGTTGTAAAAGCTTTTTGCATTTTTGGAATTGACATAGGATGAATTATTTTAAGTGCCGTTCTATTAGAGTGGCCGTGCCTATTAGAGGTGCCGATTTCTATTAGAGGTGTCCGTTTTATTAAGTAACAGTTGTTTACAAACAGAGTATATTGTTTGAGTTCAATTTTAAACATTTTTATATTTTCAAGAATAATGAGAGCGATTTTATAACAAAAAACCAATTTTGCAGAGAAAAAAAAAATCGAAAAAAATCAAAAATTTGTACGATTTTTTTGCTTTTTTGCAATTTTATTTCATTCCAAACTGTGTAAACTTATTTTAATAAACGTGAATCAAACAGTTATTCACCACTGCTTCACGTTGCCCATTTGTTTCCAACACGTGTTCAGTGCAATTCGGATTTCAGACGACTGGAAACAATGTCAACGACATTTTTTCTCAAATATTTTAGTTATTTTGTCTCCCCGAAAGGAGACGTTCCAAAATTTATAGCTAACGCCAAATTTCTTTGGGTCAGTTTTCAATGTTTACCTCAAACTTGGGTAATTAAACCGACGCTTTCGGCGTGCCCTCCGAGTAATGCTACGGCAACAGCCGACACGAATCGAACCCCGCGACCGCCACTATATTTCGACAAGGAGGCCTCGCAAAAAAATTTTCGATTTTTTGAGAGGGAGTGGAATTTATGTAGGAAATTAGGAGTGAGTAGAGATGCTTACGACCATATCACGTTGAATGCACGCCATCCCGTCCGATCTGGCAAGTTAAGCAACGTTGAGTCCAGTTAGTACTTGGATCGGAGACCGGCCTGGGAATCCTGGATGTTGTAAGCTTTTTTGCATTTTTGAATTTGACATAGGATGAATTATTTTAAGTGCCGTTCTATTAGAGGTGCCGTTCTATTAGAGGTGCCGTTCTATTAGAGGTGCCGTTTTAATACAGTTTTTACAGAGTATATTGTTTAGTTCAATTTAACATTTTTTATTTCAAGAATAATGAGAGCGATTTTTATAAACACAAATTTTCAGAGAAAAAAAATCGAAAAATCAAAAATTTACGAATTTTTTTGCTTTTTTCAATTTTATTCATTTCCAAACTGTAACTTATTTAATAAACGTGAATCAAACATTATTCCACTGCTTCACGTTGCCCATTTTGTTTCCAACACTGTGTTCAGTGCAATTCGGATTTTCAGACGACTGGGAACAATGTCAACGACATTTTTTCTCAAATATTTTTAGTTATTTTGTCTCCCCGAAAGGAGACGTTCCAAAATTTATAGCTAACGCCAAATTTCTTTGGGTCAGTTTCATGTTTACCTCAAACTTGGGTAATTAAACCGACGCTTTCGGCGTGCCCTCCGAGTAATGCTACGGCAACAGCCGACACAATCGAACCCAACCCCGCGACCGCCACTATATTTCGACAAGGAGGCCTCGCAAAAAATTTTCGATTTTTTGAGAGGAGTGGAATTTATGTAGGAAATTAGGAGTGAGTAGAGATGCTTACGACCATATCACGTTGAATGCACGCCATCCCGTCCGATCTGGCAAGTTAAGCAACGTTGAGTCCAGTTAGTACTTGGATCGGAGACGGCCTGGGAATCCTGGATGTTGTAAGCTTTTTGCATTTTTGAATTTGACATAGGATGAATTATTTTAAGTGCCGTTCTATTAGAGGTGCCGTTCTATTAGAGGTGCCGTTCTATTAGAGGTGCCTTTTAATACAGTTTTTACAGAGTATATTGTTTAGTTCAATTTAACATGTTTTATTTCAAGAATAATGAGAGCGATTTTTATAAACACAAATTTTCAGAGAAAAAAAAAAATCGAAAAATCAAAAATTTACGAATTTTTTTGCTTTTTTTCAATTTTATTATATTCATTTCCAAAACTGTAACTTATTTTAATAAACGTGAATCAAACATTATTCCACTGCTTCACGTTGCCCATTTTGTTTCCAACACTGTGTTCAGTGCAATTCGGATTTTCAGACGACTGGGAAACAATGTCAACGACATTGTTTTCTCAAATATTTTAGTTATTTTGTCTCCCCGAAAGGAGACGTTCCAAAATTTATAGCTAACGCCAAATTTCTTGGGTCAGTTTCAATGTTTACCTCAAACTTGGGTAATTAAAACCGACGCTTTCGGCGTGCCCTCCGAGTAATGCTACGGCAACAGCCGACACGAATCGAACCCCGCGACCGCCACTATATTTCGACAAGGAGCCTCGCAAAAAATTTTCGATTTTTTGAGAGGAGTGGAATTTATGTAGGGAAATTAGGAGTGGAGTAGAGATGCTTACGACCATATCACGTTGAATGCACGCCATCCCGTCCGATCTGGCAAGTTAAGCAACGTTGAGTCCAGTTAGTACTTGGATCGGAGACGGCCTGGGAATCCTGGATGTTGTAAGCTTTTTGCATTTTTGAATTTGACATAGGATGAATTATTTAAGTGCCGTCTAATTAGAGGTGCCGTTCTATTAGAGGTGCCGGTCTATTAGAGGTGCCGTTTTAATACAGTTTTTACAGAGTATATTGTTTAGTTCAATTAACATTTTTTATTTCAAGAATAATGAGAGCGATTTTTATAAACACAAATTTTCAGAGAAAAAAAAATCGAAAAAAATCAAAAATTTACGAATTTTTTGCTTTTTTCAATTTTATTCATTTCCCAAACTGTAACTTATTTTAATAAACGTGAAATCAAACATTATTCCACTGCTTCACGTTGCCCATTTTGTTTCCAACACTGTGTTCAGTGCAATTCGGATTTTCAGACGACTGGGAAACAATGTCAACGACATTTTTCTCAAATATTTTTAGTTATTTTGTCTCCCCGAAAGGAGACGTTCCAAAATTTATAGCTAACGCCAAATTTCTTTGGGTCAGTTTCAATGTTACCTCAACATTGGGTAATTAAACCGACGCTTTCGGGCGTGCCCTCCGAGTAATGCTACGCAACAGCCGACACGAATCGAACCCCCCGCGACCGCCACGATATTTCGACAAGGAGGCCTCGCAAAAAATTTTCGATTTTTTGAGAGGAGTGGAATTTATGTAGGAAATTAGGAGTGAGTAGAGATGCTTACGACCATATCACGTTGAATGCACGCCATCCCGTCCGATCTCTGGCAAGTTAAGCAACGTTGAGTCCAGTTAGTACTTGGATCGGAGACGGCCTGGGAATCCTGGATGTTGTAAGCTTTTTGCATTTTTGAATTTGACATAGGATGAATTATTTAAGTGCCGTTCTATTAGAGGTGCCGTTCTATTAGAGGTGCCGTTCTATTAGAGGTGCCGTTTTAATACAGTTTTTACAGAGTATATTGTTTAGTTCAATTTAACATTTTTATTTCAAGAATAATGAGAGCGATTTTTATAAACACAAATTTTCAGAGAAAAAAAAAATCGAAAAAATCAAAAAATTTACGAATTTTTTTTGCTTTTTTTTTCAATTTTATTCATTTCCAAACTGTAACTTATTTTAATAAACGTGAATCAAACATTATTCCACTGCTTCACGTTGCCCATTTTGTTTCCAACACTGTGTTCAGTGCAATTCGGATTTTCAGACGACTGGGAAACAATGTCAACGACATTTTTCCTCAAATATTTTTAGTTATTTGTCTCCCCGAAAGGAGACGTTCCAAAATTTATAGCTAACGCCAAATTTCTTTGGGTCAGTTTCAATGTTTACCTCAACTTGGGTAATTAAACCGACGCTTTCGGCGTGCCCTCCGAGTAATGCTACGGCAACAGCCGACACGAATCGAACCCCGCGACCGCCACTATATTTCGACAAGGAGGCCTCGCAAAAAATTTTCGATTTTTTGAGAGGAGTGGAATTTATGTAGGAAATTAGGAGTGAGTAGAGATGCTTACGACCATATCACGTTGAATGCACGCCATCCCGTCCGATCTGGCAAGTTAAGCAACGTTGAGTCCAGTTAGTACTTGGATCGGAGACGGCCTGGGAATCCTGGATGTTGTAAGCTTTTTGCATTTTTGAATTTGACATAGGATGAATTATTTTAAGTGCCGTTCTATTAGAGGTGCCGTTCTATAGAGGTGCCGTTCTATTAGAGGTGCCGTTTTAATACAGTTTTTTACAGAGTATATTGTTTAGTTCAATTTAACATTTTTTATTTCAAGAATAATGAGAGCGATTTTATAAACAACAAATTTTCAGAGAAAAAAAAAATCGAAAAATCAAAAATTTACGAATTTTTTTTGCTTTTTTCAATTTTATTCATTTCCAAACTGTAACTTATTTTAATAAACGTGAATCAAACATTATTCCACTGCTTCACGTTGCCCATTTTGTTTCCAACACTGTGTTCAGTGCAATTCGGATTTTCAGACGACTGGGAAACAATGTCAACGACATTTTTTCTCAAATATTTTTAGTTATTTTGTCTCCCCGAAAGGAGACGTTCCAAAATTTATAGCTAACGCCAAATTTCTTTGGGTCAGTTTCAATGTTTACCTCAAACTTGGGTAATTAAACCGACGCTTTCGGCGTGCCCTCCGAGTAATGCTACGGCAACAGCCGACACGAATCGAACCCCGCGACCGCCACTATATTTCGACAAGGAGGCCTCGCAAAAAATTTTCGATTTTTGAGAGGAGTGGAATTTATGTAGGAAATTAGGAGTGAGTAGAGATGCTTACGACCATATCACGTTGAATGCACGCCATCCCGTCCGATCTGGCAAGTTAAGCAACGTTGAGTCCAGTTAGTACTTGGATCGGAGACGGCCTGGGAATCCTGGATGTTGTAAGCTTTTTGCATTTTTGAATTTGACATAGGATGAATTATTTTAAGTGCCGTTCTATTAG
Organism: Caenorhabditis remanei; assembly: GCF_010183535.1. Classification (NCBI taxonomy): domain Eukaryota; kingdom Metazoa; phylum Nematoda; class Chromadorea; order Rhabditida; family Rhabditidae; genus Caenorhabditis; species Caenorhabditis remanei. Next base: position 7,940 of record NW_026526144.1, read on the forward strand.
AGGTGCCGTTCTATTAGAGGTGCCGTTCTATTAGAGGTGCCGTTTTAATACAGTTTTTACAGAGTATATTGTTTAGTTCAATTTAACATTTTTTATTTCAAGAATAATGAGAGCGATTTTTATAAACACAAATTTTCAGAGAAAAAAAAATCGAAAAATCAAAAATTTACGAATTTTTTTGCTTTTTTCAATTTTATTCATTTCCAAACTGTAACTTATTTTAATAAACGTGAATCAAACATTATTCCACTGCTTCACGTTGCCCATTTTGTTTCCAACACTGTGTTCAGTGCAATTCGGATTTTCAGACGACTGGGAAACAATGTCAACGACATTTTTTCTCAAATATTTTTAGTTATTTTGTCTCCCCGAAAGGAGACGTTCCAAAATTTATAGCTAACGCCAAATTTCTTTGGGTCAGTTTCAATGTTTACCTCAAACTTGGGTAATTAAACCGACGCTTTCGGCGTGCCCTCCGAGTAATGCTACGGCAACAGCCGACACGAATCGAACCCCGCGACCGCCACTATATTTCGACAAGGAGGCCTCGCAAAAAATTTTCGATTTTTTGAGAGGAGTGGAATTTATGTAGGAAATTAGGAGTGAGTAGAGATGCTTACGACCATATCACGTTGAATGCACGCCATCCCGTCCGATCTGGCAAGTTAAGCAACGTTGAGTCCAGTTAGTACTTGGATCGGAGACGGCCTGGGAATCCTGGATGTTGTAAGCTTTTTGCATTTTTGAATTTGACATAGGATGAATTATTTTAAGTGCCGTTTCTATTAGAGGTGCCGTTCTATTAGAGGTGCCGTTCTATTAGAGGTGCCGTTTAATACAGTTTTTACAGAGTATATTGTTTAGTTCAATTTAACATTTTTTATTTCAAGAATAATGAGAGCGATTTTTATAAACACAAATTTTCAGAGAAAAAAAAATCGAAAAATCAAAAATTTACGAATTTTTTTGCTTTTTTCAATTTTATTCATTTCCAAACTGTAACTTATTTTAATAAACGTGAATCAAACATTATTCCACTGCTTCACGTTGCCCATTTTGTTTCCAACACTGTGTTCAGTGCAATTCGGATTTTCAGACGACTGGGAAACAATGTCAACGACATTTTTTCTCAAATATTTTTAGTTATTTTGTCTCCCCGAAAGGAGACGTTCCAAAATTTATAGCTAACGCCAAATTTCTTTGGGTCAGTTTCAATGTTTACCTCAAACTGGGTAATTAAACCGACGCTTTCGGCGTGCCCTCCGAGTAATGCTACGGCAACAGCCGACACGAATCGAACCCCGCGACCGCCACTATATTTCGACAAGGAGGCCTCGCAAAAAATTTTCGATTTTTTGAGAGGAGTGGAATTTATGTAGGAAATTAGGAGTGAGTAGAGATGCTTACGACCATATCACGTTGAATGCACGCCATCCCGTCCGATCTGGCAAGTTAAGCAACGTTGAGTCCAGTTAGTACTTGGATCGGAGACGGCCTGGGAATCCTGGATGTTGTAAGCTTTTTGCATTTTTGAATTTGACATAGGATGAATTATTTTAAGTGCCGTTCTATTAGAGGTGCCGTTCTATTAGAGGTGCCGTTCTATTAGAGGTGCCGTTTTAATACAGTTTTTACAGAGTATATTGTTTAGTTCAATTTAACATTTTTTATTTCAAGAATAATGAGAGCGATTTTTATAAACACAAATTTTCAGAGAAAAAAAAATCGAAAAATCAAAAATTTACGAATTTTTTTGCTTTTTTCAATTTTATTCATTTCCAAACTGTAACTTATTTTAATAAACGTGAATCAAACATTATTCCACTGCTTCACGTTGCCCATTTTGTTTCCAACACTGTGTTCAGTGCAATTCGGATTTTCAGACGACTGGGAAACAATGTCAACGACATTTTTTCTCAAATATTTTTAGTTATTTTGTCTCCCCGAAAGGAGACGTTCCAAAATTTATAGCTAACGCCAAATTTCTTTGGGTCAGTTTCAATGTTTACCTCAAACTTGGGTAATTAAACCGACGCTTTCGGCGTGCCCTCCGAGTAATGCTACGGCAACAGCCGACACGAATCGAACCCCGCGACCGCCACTATATTTCGACAAGGAGGCCTCGCAAAAAATTTTCGATTTTTTGAGAGGAGTGGAATTTATGTAGGAAATTAGGAGTGAGTAGAGATGCTTACGACCATATCACGTTGAATGCACGCCATCCCGTCCGATCTGGCAAGTTAAGCAACGTTGAGTCCAGTTAGTACTTGGATCGGAGACGGCCTGGGAATCCTGGATGTTGTAAGCTTTTGCATTTTTGAATTTGACATAGGATGAATTATTTTAAGTGCCGTTCTATTAGAGGTGCCGTTCTATTAGAGGTGCCGTTCTATTAGAGGTGCCGTTTTAATACAGTTTTTACAGAGTATATTGTTTAGTTCAATTTAACATTTTTTATTTCAAGAATAATGAGAGCGATTTTTATAAACACAAATTTTCAGAGAAAAAAAAATCGAAAAATCAAAAATTTACGAATTTTTTGCTTTTTTCAATTTTATTCATTTCCAAACTGTAACTTATTTAATAAACGTGAATCAAACATTATTCCACTGCTTCACGTTGCCCATTTTGTTTCCAACACTGTGTTCAGTGCAATTCGGATTTTCAGACGACTGGGAAACAATGTCAACGACATTTTTCTCAAATATTTTAGTTATTTTGTCTCCCCGAAAGGAGACGTTCCAAAATTTATAGCTAACGCCAAATTTCTTTGGGTCAGTTTCAATGTTTACCTCAAACTTGGGTAATTAAACCGACGCTTTCGGCGTGCCCTCCGAGTAATGCTACGGCAACAGCCGACACGAATCGAACCCCGCGACCGCCACTATATTTCGACAAGGAGGCCTCGCAAAAAATTTTCGATTTTTTGAGAGGAGTGGAATTTATGTAGGAAATTAGGAGTGAGTAGAGATGCTTACGACCATATCACGTTGAATGCACGCCATCCCGTCCGATCTGGCAAGTTAAGCAACGTTGAGTCCAGTTAGTACTTGGATCGGAGACGGCCTGGGAATCCTGGATGTTGTAAGCTTTTTGCATTTTTGAATTTGACATAGGATGAATTATTTTAAGTGCCGTTCTATTAGAGGTGCCGTTCTATTAGAGGTGCCGTTCTATTAGAGGTGCCGTTTTAATACAGTTTTTACAGAGTATATTGTTTAGTTCAATTTAACATTTTTTATTTCAAGAATAATGAGAGCGATTTTATAAACACAAATTTTCAGAGAAAAAAAAATCGAAAAATCAAAAATTTACGAATTTTTTTGCTTTTTTTCAATTTTATTCATTTCCAAACTGTAACTTATTTTAATAAACGTGAATCAAACATTATTCCACTGCTTCACGTTGCCCATTTTGTTTCCAACACTGTGTTCAGTGCAATTCGGATTTTCAGACGACTGGGAAACAATGTCAACGACATTTTTTCTCAAATATTTTTAGTTATTTTGTCTCCCCGAAAGGAGACGTTCCAAAATTTATAGCTAACGCCAAATTTCTTTGGGTCAGTTTCAATGTTTACCTCAAACTTGGGTAATTAAACCGACGCTTTCGGCGTGCCCTCCGAGTAATGCTACGGCAACAGCCGACACGAATCGAACCCCGCGACCGCCACTATATTTCGACAAGGAGGCCTCGCAAAAAATTTTCGATTTTTTGAGAGGAGTGGAATTTATGTAGGAAATTAGGAGTGAGTAGAGATGCTTACGACCATATCACGTTGAATGCACGCCATCCCGTCCGATCTGGCAAGTTAAGCAACGTTGAGTCCAGTTAGTACTTGGATCGGAGACGGCCTGGGAATCCTGGATGTTGTAAGCTTTTTGCATTTTTGAATTTGACATAGGATGAATTATTTTAAGTGCCGTTCTATTAGAGGTGCCGTTCTATTAGAGGTGCCGTTCTATTAGAGGTGCCGTTTTAATACAGTTTTTACAGAGTATATTGTTTAGTTCAATTTAACATTTTTTATTTCAAGAATAATGAGAGCGATTTTTATAAACACAAATTTTCAGAGAAAAAAAAATCGAAAAATCAAAAATTTACGAATTTTTTTGCTTTTTTCAATTTTATTCATTTCCAAACTGTAACTTATTTTAATAAACGTGAATCAAACATTATTCCACTGCTTCACGTTGCCCATTTTGTTTCCAACACTGTGTTCAGTGCAATTCGGATTTTCAGACGACTGGGAAACAATGTCAACGACATTTTTTCTCAAATATTTTTAGTTATTTTGTCTCCCCGAAAGGAGACGTTCCAAAATTTATAGCTAACGCCAAATTTCTTTGGGTCAGTTTCAATGGCGAGCCTGCTTACAGCGGCGGGGGTCTACCTCACGGTAGGTCCGCTAGCTGCGACGAGAGATTTTGATAGGTCTCTCGTCTGTCTTTTTTATCAGACGGTGGGTTTGTGCAGAGGGTCGAGCTCAGGGAACATCATCACCCGAGTTGATTCCACCGGCATCACTATTGGTTAGGTATAGCTGCACGCAGTGGACTCAGGATCCGACTTAACCTTCGCCCTCCCGAAAATTTAACACCACAGGATTCCTCCAACTTTGTCATAGCCGTCGGGTGTTGGCACACCACTGACTATGACGGAGTTCCCCGCCAGGAGCCTCACGGCCTACGACCTTACCTTCGGGTTTGACCCCTCCAGCACCGGTCGGCATTCAACCTGCCACTCGTGTGTTCTTCCAGCCAGAGCTCTCTTTCAGATCGAGAGACAGAGACCTTCCAAACACTATGCCAGATCAGATCGCGGCAGGTTGAGCATCTGATATTACCGGCTATCAGGAAGCCTTAAAAAGATTGGCGATACAAAGGTCCCCACTTTGTTGTAGCCCTTTTATGGAGAAAAAGCAGGAATGTTTATATCCTCTTTTTTCCAGGCATACAAACTTGGGGTTTTTATCCACCTAACGACTTTTCTTCCCAAAGGAGTTAACCTTTAGTTAATGAAGAAAATCCGGGGTTTAACATACCTCTGGGAGCAATACTGTCTCAAGGACCAAAAACTTCCCAGAGGGTAAGAAGAACACGACGTGTTTACCTCAAACTTGGGTAATTAAACCGACGCTTTCGGCGTGCCCTCCGAGTAATGCTACGGCAACAGCCGACACGAATCGAACCCCGCGACCGCCACTATATTTCGACAAGGAGGCCTCGCAAAAAATTTTCGATTTTTTGAGAGGAGTGGAATTTATGTAGGAAATTAGGAGTGAGTAGAGATGCTTACGACCATATCACGTTGAATGCACGCCATCCCGTCCGATCTGGCAAGTTAAGCAACGTTGAGTCCAGTTAGTACTTGGATCGGAGACGGCCTGGGAATCCTGGATGTTGTAAGCTTTTTGCATTTTTGAATTTGACATAGGATGAATTATTTTAAGTGCCGTTCTATTAGAGGTGCCGTTCTATTAGAGGTGCCGTTCTATTAGAGGTGCCGTTTTAATACAGTTTTTACAGAGTATATTGTTTAGTTCAATTTAACATTTTTTATTTCAAGAATAATGAGAGCGATTTTTATAAACACAAATTTTCAGAGAAAAAAAAATCGAAAAATCAAAAATTTACGAATTTTTTTGCTTTTTTCAATTTTATTCATTTCCAAACTGTAACTTATTTTAATAAACGTGAATCAAACATTATTCCACTGCTTCACGTTGCCCATTTTGTTTCCAACACTGTGTTCAGTGCAATTCGGATTTTCAGACGACTGGGAAACAATGTCAACGACATTTTTTCTCAAATATTTTTAGTTATTTTGTCTCCCCGAAAGGAGACGTTCCAAAATTTATAGCTAACGCCAAATTTCTTTGGGTCAGTTTCAATGCGAGCCTGGGGCGCAATAGTGGCAAGAACCGGCTTCGCCGGACCACCAGTTGCTAGGGAGTTTATAGTGAGGGGCCATTATGTTGACAAGACATATAAAGTTGGCGAGTCAGGCAGTGGGAACACCTTTCTACATTGAGTCCACCCGCATATCCCACTGGTTTAGTGGGTGCAAGACGGTGGTGTGTAGAAAGGCTATATTACCAACTGCCAGCCCTGACTAATGGGAAGGGAAATCCTTGCGGAACATCCTTCCCGTCGTGCTCCTTATCCCAGGGTTCCTCTAAGGCCAGGGCTGTCGGATCCGAAGATCACTAGCGTCTGGCCGAGTTACCCGCCTTTTGCCTCGCGGCCTTCCCAATCCATCCTCGACTTTGCAGTCTCAAGAGAGAGGTTACTGTAGCTACTCCTCGTGACATGATGTCCTCTCCACCGTTAGCTTGGTTATAAAGCTTTTTGGTGGGAGAAGGAGATCCATGTGTTTGAGAGTAACGGAGTAGTACAGTTTTTGTGGCGACTTTGCCTGATACACGGAGGTATCCGTTGATTGGTTGCCTAAATTACCCATATCACTTCGTGCTTGGAGGCTTAGCTTGTGCTCTACTTGACCAGTTAGCCTTTGTGAATGGAAGAGATTTGGTGAGATATTTCTCTCCATTCACGGACTTCCTGTAGGTCGTTCGAGTTCGTGGGTTTAGGTCTTGGAGGTTTAGGTCTTTTTATACGGCCCTACCTTTCGGGCTTTAGGTTGCTGTAGTTACACCTTTTGACATGATAACCTTACCGCTTTAGCTTGATTGTGATGCTTTAACGGAATGGGGAAATCATGTTTCTTGGTTTTTCGGAGTAGTACAGTTTGGTGGCGACTTTGCCTGATACGCAGAGGTATCCGTTGATTGGATGCCCAAGGTTTCCCATCTTTGCGTCATTCTTGATATTTTGGCTTGTGCTCTACTCGACCAGTAAGTCCTTGTGAATGGAAGAGATTTGATTTTGTATTTCTCTCCATTCACTGACTTCCTATAGGTCTTTCGATTCCGTGGGCTCGGGTCTTGGAGGTTGTAGGTCATTTTCTCACGCCCTACCTATCGGGCAGTAATTTGCTGTTGGTGGCGGCTTTGCCTGATACACGGAGGTATCCGTTAATTAGTTGCCCAAAGTTACCCCTTTTTGCGTCGTGCTTGATGTTTTGGCTTGTTTTCTACTCGACCAGTAAGTCCTTGTGAATGGGTGAGATTTGTTTGATATTTCTCTCTATTCACTGACTTCCTATAGGTCTTTCGAATCCGGGGGCTTGGGACTTTGTGTTTCCTAGGTCATTTTTTCCCGCCCTACCTATCGGGCATTTGGTTCCAGTTACTTTTATACATTATTCAAATCAGTTGCCAGGACTTTTGGCGTGGTGCCTTCCAAGGCATGTTATTGTTGGAGAGCTAGAACTGGTTCGCAACTCAGTTCTTTCTTCCAATCGTCTCCATCGGGCTTCTGGTGTCCGTATCTCAGTGGGACCGAGGTATATGAGTTTCCGTATATGTGATTCCAGTAGGCGTTCTTACTATACTCCATCACAGTAGAGCATAGTAATGGAATGGCACTACGAATATCGCTCTTGCTGATACCCAGTTGATAGAGACTTTCGTTGGTTGGCGTCCACCAAGTTCCGAGTGATCCTATGGCTATCGGAAGGACTGTCACTTTGATTCCTTGTGCAACAAGATGACTGTATCCTTCTGTATACTTTCGGATTTTCTCTTTCCACGCGAATTCGATGTTCCTTGTCCTTGAGTAAGGGACACAAACATCCGCAAAGATAACCTCTTTGCCATCCGGACTCGTCAGACAAATGTCTGGACGGAGTGAAGTGAAACCGGGCAGTTCTTGGTCGATTTTCCGGCCCCAGTTCTTCTTTGCCCCAGCGCAAATCATTGTGACTACCTTGTGATGTACGGCATCGTGTCTTTCTCGTATAAGTTTAGCCCAGCCATATGTGCAGTCTTGCAGGATGTGCCATTGAGTCTCGTTCTTATAACCACACCTCCGGCAGTTTTTCGGTTGCTTTGGATCAAAGATGTTATAATTGCACGTTAGTTGGTTTAACCGTGACCTGTGGATCCATACATGTACCGATATACTTACTTTACCTCCCATTCGGACGAAGCTGTTGCTTTGAGGGTGCTGCTGGAGAACTTGTACCACTTCACTTTTGACGGGTTTTGTTGTCAAGAATCTGTGTAGCAGTGCGTCATTCACGCTGGCTTTCAGTAGCGACTGGAGCTTTTTCACATGATCTTTAGTGAAAATCCTTTCCTTGCTCTCCTCAGTCGGCTGGACAACAACTGCTAACTCATTGTCTTGTTCGATGAATTCAAGTTTGTAGAGAGGGGCAGCTTGGTTGAGAGCTAGCCCATTACAAACTTCGCGAATCCTCGAGTAGCAGTTATACCCGAATTCGTGCTTTCTGGATGGTACCTTGTTGCTGAGGTACTCTGCTAGATCCTTTGTGGAGACCTCCACTATTCCCGTTTCCGCCTCCACAACCTTCTTCAGATAAGAGTTGTAGAGCTTACGAATGTATTCATCATCAGACCACAGTTTCTTCATGGTTGAGACAAGGAAGGTAATCAATGCCGTGATTCTAGGGCATGGAACTCCAAGTCCTCCTTTGCCGGTCGGAATTTGAATATATTCAAGAGGAGATCCTCTAACTGGGATATAGTGGATTATCTTGACTCCTCGCATGACCATGTTAGCGAACGCTGAAAGTTCGGTAAGTTTTGGTATGGCGTTGGCATACATGTAGGTCATCTTTGGGAGTGTGAACGTCTTAAGACAGTCCAGTTTCTGGGGTGGCGTAAGCGCCGAGCGATTGACAAGGTCTACCTCTTTTGTTACAGAAATGATCAGCTCCTCTTCTGATGTCCTTGCATCTGCTCCCGTATGCACTCCCAGATACTTGTATGTTCCGTCATCATTGAGGTTTCGGATCGGCTCTCGCTTCAACATGATCTGCTCATGGGTCCTCACTTTCCCGAACTCTATGATGAGACTTGCACACTTCGCCGGCTTGAAAATTAGGTTGAGAGGTGTACAGTCTTCATCCATTTCTGTAAGCTCCTTTTGTAGCTGCTCTTTTGATTCTGCTAGAACGGCCATATCATCTGCAAATGCAAGAAGCTTGATTCTGGTGTCAATGCATTTGTGACCTGATGATTCTTTCAGATGTCGTCTAATCACCGTTTCGAGGCACATGTTGAATAGTGTTGGTGAGATAGGGTCGCCTTGTTTTACCCCAGATTTTATCATAATCTGCTCACTTTTCTCCGTTCTATTCTTGACTCTTATGGAAGCGTCTTTATACATGTCCTTGACAATGTGTACAACCATCTCCGGAAAGCCGTATGCACTTAACGTGCTTTCAATCAGCTCGTGAGGTACTGAACCGAAGGCATTGGTGAGGTCCAGCCATGCAACGGACAGGTGGGATCTTTTCCCTTTAGCCACATCAATAGCACTCCGCAGTATTCCGATACTCTCATTGCAACCTTCTCTCTCTTGGAATCCTCGTTGGCACTTGCTCATAATCCCCTTCACCGTCCGTATTCTCCTATTCCAGAGACTTGAGTATAGCTTGTAGATGGTGGGCATGAGACTTATAGGCCGCCAGTTGTCTGGTTTGGATTCGTCGCCACTTTTGAAGAGGAGAATTGTTTCAGCTTCTTTCCATTGGGCAGGAATTTTCAGATGGTGCTGGCATTCATTGTAAATGCTACTCAACATTTTACAGTCGGGATCAAACCATTGGAGGTGATAGTATCTGAGCCCATCTGTTCCTGGCGCAGTGTCTTTTGTCTTTTTGAGGGCACCAAATACCTCTTGTTCCGTGAACGGATCCTCGATCCACTTTCCAATGTCTAACCTTGGTAGTCTTGAGGTGACTTTCACAAGGGTTTCCTGAGGGACATTGGTCACTGAGGTAGTCTTTTTATAGAATTCTTCTAGTATCGCGATCGGTATGTCACACTGTTTGAAATCTTGACCTATGATTTGATTATATGTCTTGGCTCGATTTCGCCAGTATGTGTTGGCTTGTGTATCCGATTGAGTAGTGTTTCTAGAGCGTTTCTTCTGATTCGTTGTGGTAGGCTTTTGACGTTGAGATGTCTGAGTGGACATTTCGTTTTCTCTAACTTCTGGAGGTGGGCATCTCTTTCGAATCTTTTCGATTGTTTCCTCATCACCAGCTGATGCCTTCTGTATTGCGGCGGTGAGTAAGTTCGTAAGCCACTCCAGTCGTTGAAAGTTTCGTCCTTCCGTAACATAATCGTTGAATTCTTTCTCAAACCATTGTCTCACAATCTGAATCAGTTCGTCTGGTTTCCCAGTTGGTACCTTCCTTTTCTTTCCCATCTGGCATGTAGCTTTGACCTTTGGTTTAGTGTGAGTGTGAGTGTATGGTTGGGTGTATTCAACCACTGGAGAGGGTTCTGGAGGGACGGTGTATGATAACTCCATGAGCCGTGGAATTACCACTTCTGACTTTTCCTCCAGTTTTACTGCTTCAGGGATTGCCACGACAGTTGACCTGTCTGTGACTGGCAGATCCTTAGGTAACCTTTCCAACTCAACACATTCTGCAACCAATGGCGCTTCTGGGGTTTCGCTCTTTTCTGGAGTCATTCTTTGCTCCGAAACATCAGACAGATCTGTGATGCAGTCTTCATAGACTACTCTGTCTGACTTTGGCGATTCCAGTTTTGGCCAATCCAGATCTCTTTCTTCCACCACTGGCACCTCTGGAGTTTCGCTCTTTTCTGGAGTCATTCTTGGCTCCGAAACATCAGATAGAGCTGTGATGCAGTCTTCGTAGACTACTCTGTCTGACTTTGGCGATTCCAGATCACTAGGCTCAGTGTCGACTAGTTCCATAGGTGCTTCACTCCTCTGTGGAGTCGCAACGATCATCAAAGATTCCGAACACATTTCCATACTGTTCTCCTTGATGTCTTCTCTGTGGCTGGAGTCTGGGTTTTCGATTTGTTTTGGTGCTTCCGAGAAGAGCTCGTAGCCCTGGGCTTTCAGAGCCGCCTTGGCGTTGGTTCTAAACGTTCGAACGTCTGAATCATCGTACCAAAATTGTCCATTGACTATTGACTTTGCTATCAGACAGACATGTACTCCGCAGTTTACACTGTCTTTCTGAAGTGGAACTTCTTTCTCAAAGCTGCAGAGCTTTCGGTTGAGTTGTTGAATGAAGTTCTTAACTTGTCCTTTTGGTTGGGATCCAAGACTATTCGCGTAGCACAAGTTGGTCTCATCGAATACAAGAAGAATCCAGTGGTCAGCTTCGCAGATTGGGAATAGGCACGTCTTCTTGCTTTTATAGCTAACGCCAAATTTCTTTGGGTCAGTTTCAATGTTTACCTCAAACTTGGGTAATTAAACCGACGCTTTCGGCGTGCCCTCCGAGTAATGCTACGGCAACAGCCGACACGAATCGAACCCCGCGACCGCCACTATATTTCGACAAGGAGGCCTCGCAAAAAATTTTCGATTTTTTGAGAGGAGTGGAATTTATGTAGGAAATTAGGAGTGAGTAGAGATGCTTACGACCATATCACGTTGAATGCACGCCATCCCGTCCGATCTGGCAAGTTAAGCAACGTTGAGTCCAGTTAGTACTTGGATCGGAGACGGCCTGGGAATCCTGGATGTTGTAAGCTTTTTGCATTTTTGAATTTGACATAGGATGAATTATTTTAAGTGCCGTTCTATTAGAGGTGCCGTTCTATTAGAGGTGCCGTTCTATTAGAGGTGCCGTTTTAATACAGTTTTTACAGAGTATATTGTTTAGTTCAATTTAACATTTTTTATTTCAAGAATAATGAGAGCGATTTTTATAAACACAAATTTTCAGAGAAAAAAAAATCGAAAAATCAAAAATTTACGAATTTTTTTGCTTTTTTCAATTTTATTCATTTCCAAACTGTAACTTATTTTAATAAACGTGAATCAAACATTATTCCACTGCTTCACGTTGCCCATTTTGTTTCCAACACTGTGTTCAGTGCAATTCGGATTTTCAGACGACTGGGAAACAATGTCAACGACATTTTTTCTCAAATATTTTTAGTTATTTTGTCTCCCCGAAAGGAGACGTTCCAAAATTTATAGCTAACGCCAAATTTCTTTGGGTCAGTTTCAATGTTTACCTCAAACTTGGGTAATTAAACCGACGCTTTCGGCGTGCCCTCCGAGTAATGCTACGGCAACAGCCGACACGAATCGAACCCCGCGACCGCCACTATATTTCGACAAGGAGGCCTCGCAAAAAATTTTCGATTTTTTGAGAGGAGTGGAATTTATGTAGGAAATTAGGAGTGAGTAGAGATGCTTACGACCATATCACGTTGAATGCACGCCATCCCGTCCGATCTGGCAAGTTAAGCAACGTTGAGTCCAGTTAGTACTTGGATCGGAGACGGCCTGGGAATCCTGGATGTTGTAAGCTTTTTGCATTTTTGAATTTGACATAGGATGAATTATTTTAAGTGCCGTTCTATTAGAGGTGCCGTTCTATTAGAGGTGCCGTTCTATTAGAGGTGCCGTTTTAATACAGTTTTTACAGAGTATATTGTTTAGTTCAATTTAACATTTTTTATTTCAAGAATAATGAGAGCGATTTTTATAAACACAAATTTTCAGAGAAAAAAAAATCGAAAAATCAAAAATTTACGAATTTTTTTGCTTTTTTCAATTTTATTCATTTCCAAACTGTAACTTATTTTAATAAACGTGAATCAAACATTATTCCACTGCTTCACGTTGCCCATTTTGTTTCCAACACTGTGTTCAGTGCAATTCGGATTTTCAGACGACTGGGAAACAATGTCAACGACATTTTTTCTCAAATATTTTTAGTTATTTTGTCTCCCCGAAAGGAGACGTTCCAAAATTTATAGCTAACGCCAAATTTCTTTGGGTCAGTTTCAATGGCGAGCCTGCTTACAGCGGCGGGGGTCTACCTCACGGTAGGTCCGCTAGCTGCGACGAGAGATTTTGATAGGTCTCTCGCCGGTCTTTTTATCAGACGGTGGGTTTGTGCAGAGGGTCGAGCTAAGGGAACATCTTCACCCGAGTTGATCCCACCGGCATCACTATTTGGTTAGGTATAGCTGCTCGCAGTGGACTCAGGATCCGACTTAACCTTCGCCCTCCCGAAGATTTAACACCACAGGATTCCTCCAACTTTGTCATAGCCGTCGGGTGTTGGCACACCACTGACTATGACGGAGTTTCCCGCCAGGAGCCTCACGGCCTACGACCTTACCTTCGGGTTTGACCCCTCCAGCACCGGTCGGCATTCAACCTGCCACTCGTGTGTTCTTCCAGCCAGAGCTCTCTTTCAGATCGAGAGACAGAGACCTTCCAAACACTATGCCAGATCAGATCGCGGCAGGTTGAGCATCTGATATTACCGGCTATCAGGAAGCCTTAAAAAGATTGGCGATACAAAGGTCCCCACTTTGTTGTAGCCCTTTTATGGAGAAAAAGCAGGAATGTTTATATCCTCTTTTTTCCAGGCATACAAACTTGGGGTTTTGATCCACCTAACGACTTTTCTTCCCAAAGGAGTTAACCTTTAGTTAATGAAGAAAATCCGGGGTTTAACATACCTCTGGGAGCAATACTGTCTCAAGGACCAAAACTTCCCAGAGGGTAAGAAGAACACGACGTGTTTACCTCAAACTTGGGTAATTAAACCGACGCTTTCGGCGTGCCCTCCGAGTAATGCTACGGCAACAGCCGACACGAATCGAACCCCGCGACCGCCACTATATTTCGACAAGGAGGCCTCGCAAAAAATTTTCGATTTTTTGAGAGGAGTGGAATTTATGTAGGAAATTAGGAGTGAGTAGAGATGCTTACGACCATATCACGTTGAATGCACGCCATCCCGTCCGATCTGGCAAGTTAAGCAACGTTGAGTCCAGTTAGTACTTGGATCGGAGACGGCCTGGGAATCCTGGATGTTGTAAGCTTTTTGCATTTTTGAATTTGACATAGGATGAATTATTTTAAGTGCCGTTCTATTAGAGGTGCCGTTCTATTAGAGGTGCCGTTCTATTAGAGGTGCCGTTTTAATACAGTTTTTACAGAGTATATTGTTTAGTTCAATTTAACATTTTTATTTCAAGAATAATGAGAGCGATTTTTATAAACACAAATTTTCAGAGAAAAAAAAATCGAAAAATCAAAAATTTACGAATTTTTTTGCTTTTTTCAATTTTATTCATTTCCAAACTGTAACTTATTTTAATAAACGTGAATCAAACATTATTCCACTGCTTCACGTTGCCCATTTTGTTTCCAACACTGTGTTCAGTGCAATTCGGATTTTCAGACGACTGGGAAACAATGTCAACGACATTTTTTCTCAAATATTTTTAGTTATTTTGTCTCCCCGAAAGGAGACGTTCCAAAATTTATAGCTAACGCCAAATTTCTTTGGGTCAGTTTCAATGTTTACCTCAAACTTGGGTAATTAAACCGACGCTTTCGGCGTGCCCTCCGAGTAATGCTACGGCAACAGCCGACACGAATCGAACCCCGCGACCGCCACTATATTTCGACAAGGAGGCCTCGCAAAAATTTTCGATTTTTTGAGAGGAGTGGAATTTATGTAGGAAATTAGGAGTGAGTAGAGATGCTTACGACCATATCACGTTGAATGCACGCCATCCCGTCCGATCTGGCAAGTTAAGCAACGTTGAGTCCAGTTAGTACTTGGATCGGAGACGGCCTGGGAATCCTGGATGTTGTAAGCTTTTTGCATTTTTGAATTTGACATAGGATGAATTATTTTAAGTGCCGTTCTATTAGAGGTGCCGTTCTATTAGAGGTGCCGTTCTATTAGAGGTGCCGTTTTAATACAGTTTTTACAGAGTATATTGTTTAGTTCAATTTAACATTTTTTATTTCAAGAATAATGAGAGCGATTTTTATAAACACAAATTTTCAGAGAAAAAAAAATCGAAAAATCAAAAATTTACGAATTTTTTTGCTTTTTTCAATTTTATTCATTTCCAAACTGTAACTTATTTTAATAAACGTGAATCAAACATTATTCCACTGCTTCACGTTGCCCATTTTGTTTCCAACACTGTGTTCAGTGCAATTCGGATTTTCAGACGACTGGGAAACAATGTCAACGACATTTTTTCTCAAATATTTTTAGTTATTTTGTCTCCCCGAAAGGAGACGTTCCAAAATTTATAGCTAACGCCAAATTTCTTTGGGTCAGTTTCAATGTTTACCTCAAACTTGGGTAATTAAACCGACGCTTTCGGCGTGCCCTCCGAGTAATGCTACGGCAACAGCCGACACGAATCGAACCCCGCGACCGCCACTATATTTCGACAAGGAGGCCTCGCAAAAAATTTTCGATTTTTTGAGAGGAGTGGAATTTATGTAGGAAATTAGGAGTGAGTAGAGATGCTTACGACCATATCACGTTGAATGCACGCCATCCCGTCCGATCTGGCAAGTTAAGCAACGTTGAGTCCAGTTAGTACTTGGATCGGAGACGGCCTGGGAATCCTGGATGTTGTAAGCTTTTTGCATTTTTGAATTTGACATAGGATGAATTATTTTAAGTGCCGTTCTATTAGAGGTGCCGTTCTATTAGAGGTGCCGTTCTATTAGAGGTGCCGTTTTAATACAGTTTTTACAGAGTATATTGTTTAGTTCAATTTAACATTTTTTATTTCAAGAATAATGAGAGCGATTTTTATAAACACAAATTTTCAGAGAAAAAAAAATCGAAAAATCAAAAATTTACGAATTTTTTTGCTTTTTTCAATTTTATTCATTTCCAAACTGTAACTTATTTTAATAAACGTGAATCAAACATTATTCCACTGCTTCACGTTGCCCATTTTGTTTCCAACACTGTGTTCAGTGCAATTCGGATTTTCAGACGACTGGGAAACAATGTCAACGACATTTTTTCTCAAATATTTTTAGTTATTTTGTCTCCCCGAAAGGAGACGTTCCAAAATTTATAGCTAACGCCAAATTTCTTTGGGTCAGTTTCAATGTTTACCTCAAACTTGGGTAATTAAACCGACGCTTTCGGCGTGCCCTCCGAGTAATGCTACGGCAACAGCCGACACGAATCGAACCCCGCGACCGCCACTATATTTCGACAAGGAGGCCTCGCAAAAAATTTTCGATTTTTGAGAGGAGTGGAATTTATGTAGGAAATTAGGAGTGAGTAGAGATGCTTACGACCATATCACGTTGAATGCACGCCATCCCGTCCGATCTGGCAAGTTAAGCAACGTTGAGTCCAGTTAGTACTTGGATCGGAGACGGCCTGGGAATCCTGGATGTTGTAAGCTTTTTGCATTTTTGAATTTGACATAGGATGAATTATTTTAAGTGCCGTTCTATTAGAGGTGCCGTTCTATTAGAGGTGCCGTTCTATTAGAGGTGCCGTTTTAATACAGTTTTTACAGAGTATATTGTTTAGTTCAATTTAACATTTTTTATTTCAAGAATAATGAGAGCGATTTTTATAAACACAAATTTTCAGAGAAAAAAAAATCGAAAAATCAAAAATTTACGAATTTTTTTGCTTTTTTCAATTTTATTCATTTCCAAACTGTAACTTATTTTAATAAACGTGAATCAAACATTATTCCACTGCTTCACGTTGCCCATTTTGTTTCCAACACTGTGTTCAGTGCAATTCGGATTTTCAGACGACTGGGAAACAATGTCAACGACATTTTTTCTCAAATATTTTTAGTTATTTTGTCTCCCCGAAAGGAGACGTTCCAAAATTTATAGCTAACGCCAAATTTCTTTGGGTCAGTTTCAATGTTTACCTCAAACTTGGGTAATTAAACCGACGCTTTCGGCGTGCCCTCCGAGTAATGCTACGGCAACAGCCGACACGAATCGAACCCCGCGACCGCCACTATATTTCGACAAGGAGGCCTCGCAAAAAATTTTCGATTTTTTGAGAGGAGTGGAATTTATGTAGGAAATTAGGAGTGAGTAGAGATGCTTACGACCATATCACGTTGAATGCACGCCATCCCGTCCGATCTGGCAAGTTAAGCAACGTTGAGTCCAGTTAGTACTTGGATCGGAGACGGCCTGGGAATCCTGGATGTTGTAAGCTTTTTGCATTTTTGAATTTGACATAGGATGAATTATTTTAAGTGCCGTTCTATTAGAGGTGCCGTTCTATTAGAGGTGCCGTTCTATTAGAGGTGCCGTTTTAATACAGTTTTTACAGAGTATATTGTTTAGTTCAATTTAACATTTTTTATTTCAAGAATAATGAGAGCGATTTTTATAAACACAAATTTTCAGAGAAAAAAAAATCGAAAAATCAAAAATTTACGAATTTTTTTGCTTTTTTCAATTTTATTCATTTCCAAACTGTAACTTATTTTAATAAACGTGAATCAAACATTATTCCACTGCTTCACGTTGCCCATTTTGTTTCCAACACTGTGTTCAGTGCAATTCGGATTTTCAGACGACTGGGAAACAATGTCAACGACATTTTTTCTCAAATATTTTTAGTTATTTTGTCTCCCCGAAAGGAGACGTTCCAAAATTTATAGCTAACGCCAAATTTCTTTGGGTCAGTTTCAATGTTTACCTCAAACTTGGGTAATTAAACCGACGCTTTCGGCGTGCCCTCCGAGTAATGCTACGGCAACAGCCGACACGAATCGAACCCCGCGACCGCCACTATATTTCGACAAGGAGGCCTCGCAAAAAATTTTCGATTTTTTGAGAGGAGTGGAATTTATGTAGGAAATTAGGAGTGAGTAGAGATGCTTACGACCATATCACGTTGAATGCACGCCATCCCGTCCGATCTGGCAAGTTAAGCAACGTTGAGTCCAGTTAGTACTTGGATCGGAGACGGCCTGGGAATCCTGGATGTTGTAAGCTTTTTGCATTTTTGAATTTGACATAGGATGAATTATTTTAAGTGCCGTTCTATTAGAGGTGCCGTTCTATTAGAGGTGCCGTTCTATTAGAGGTGCCGTTTTAATACAGTTTTTACAGAGTATATTGTTTAGTTCAATTTAACATTTTTTATTTCAAGAATAATGAGAGCGATTTTTATAAACACAAATTTTCAGAGAAAAAAAAATCGAAAAATCAAAAATTTACGAATTTTTTTGCTTTTTTCAATTTTATTCATTTCCAAACTGTAACTTATTTTAATAAACGTGAATCAAACATTATTCCACTGCTTCACGTTGCCCATTTTGTTTCCAACACTGTGTTCAGTGCAATTCGGATTTTCAGACGACTGGGAAACAATGTCAACGACATTTTTTCTCAAATATTTTTAGTTATTTTGTCTCCCCGAAAGGAGACGTTCCAAAATTTATAGCTAACGCCAAATTTCTTTGGGTCAGTTTCAATGTTTACCTCAAACTTGGGTAATTAAACCGACGCTTTCGGCGTGCCCTCCGAGTAATGCTACGGCAACAGCCGACACGAATCGAACCCCGCGACCGCCACTATATTTCGACAAGGAGGCCTCGCAAAAAATTTTCGATTTTTTGAGAGGAGTGGAATTTATGTAGGAAATTAGGAGTGAGTAGAGATGCTTACGACCATATCACGTTGAATGCACGCCATCCCGTCCGATCTGGCAAGTTAAGCAACGTTGAGTCCAGTTAGTACTTGGATCGGAGACGGCCTGGGAATCCTGGATGTTGTAAGCTTTTTGCATTTTTGAATTTGACATAGGATGAATTATTTTAAGTGCCGTTCTATTAGAGGTGCCGTTCTATTAGAGGTGCCGTTCTATTAGAGGTGCCGTTTTAATACAGTTTTTACAGAGTATATTGTTTAGTTCAATTTAACATTTTTTATTTCAAGAATAATGAGAGCGATTTTTATAAACACAAATTTTCAGAGAAAAAAAAATCGAAAAATCAAAAATTTACGAATTTTTTTGCTTTTTTCAATTTTATTCATTTCCAAACTGTAACTTATTTTAATAAACGTGAATCAAACATTATTCCACTGCTTCACGTTGCCCATTTTGTTTCCAACACTGTGTTCAGTGCAATTCGGATTTTCAGACGACTGGGAAACAATGTCAACGACATTTTTTCTCAAATATTTTTAGTTATTTTGTCTCCCCGAAAGGAGACGTTCCAAAATTTATAGCTAACGCCAAATTTCTTTGGGTCAGTTTCAATGTTTACCTCAAACTTGGGTAATTAAACCGACGCTTTCGGCGTGCCCTCCGAGTAATGCTACGGCAACAGCCGACACGAATCGAACCCCGCGACCGCCACTATATTTCGACAAGGAGGCCTCGCAAAAATTTTCGATTTTTTGAGAGGAGTGGAATTTATGTAGGAAATTAGGAGTGAGTAGAGATGCTTACGACCATATCACGTTGAATGCACGCCATCCCGTCCGATCTGGCAAGTTAAGCAACGTTGAGTCCAGTTAGTACTTGGATCGGAGACGGCCTGGGAATCCTGGATGTTGTAAGCTTTTTGCATTTTTGAATTTGACATAGGATGAATTATTTTAAGTGCCGTTCTATTAGAGGTGCCGTTCTATTAGAGGTGCCGTTCTATTAGAGGTGCCGTTTTAATACAGTTTTTACAGAGTATATTGTTTAGTTCAATTTAACATTTTTTATTTCAAGAATAATGAGAGCGATTTTTATAAACACAAATTTTCAGAGAAAAAAAAATCGAAAAATCAAAAATTTACGAATTTTTTTGCTTTTTTCAATTTTATTCATTTCCAAACTGTAACTTATTTTAATAAACGTGAATCAAACATTATTCCACTGCTTCACGTTGCCCATTTTGTTTCCAACACTGTGTTCAGTGCAATTCGGATTTTCAGACGACTGGGAAACAATGTCAACGACATTTTTTCTCAAATATTTTTAGTTATTTTGTCTCCCCGAAAGGAGACGTTCCAAAATTTATAGCTAACGCCAAATTTCTTTGGGTCAGTTTCAATGTTTACCTCAAACTTGGGTAATTAAACCGACGCTTTCGGCGTGCCCTCCGAGTAATGCTACGGCAACAGCCGACACGAATCGAACCCCGCGACCGCCACTATATTTCGACAAGGAGGCCTCGCAAAAAATTTTCGATTTTTTGAGAGGAGTGGAATTTATGTAGGAAATTAGGAGTGAGTAGAGATGCTTACGACCATATCACGTTGAATGCACGCCATCCCGTCCGATCTGGCAAGTTAAGCAACGTTGAGTCCAGTTAGTACTTGGATCGGAGACGGCCTGGGAATCCTGGATGTTGTAAGCTTTTTGCATTTTTGAATTTGACATAGGATGAATTATTTTAAGTGCCGTTCTATTAGAGGTGCCGTTCTATTAGAGGTGCCGTTCTATTAGAGGTGCCGTTTTAATACAGTTTTTACAGAGTATATTGTTTAGTTCAATTTAACATTTTTTATTTCAAGAATAATGAGAGCGATTTTTATAAACACAAATTTTCAGAGAAAAAAAAATCGAAAAATCAAAAATTTACGAATTTTTTTGCTTTTTTCAATTTTATTCATTTCCAAACTGTAACTTATTTTAATAAACGTGAATCAAACATTATTCCACTGCTTCACGTTGCCCATTTTGTTTCCAACACTGTGTTCAGTGCAATTCGGATTTTCAGACGACTGGGAAACAATGTCAACGACATTTTTTCTCAAATATTTTTAGTTATTTTGTCTCCCCGAAAGGAGACGTTCCAAAATTTATAGCTAACGCCAAATTTCTTTGGGTCAGTTTCAATGTTTACCTCAAACTTGGGTAATTAAACCGACGCTTTCGGCGTGCCCTCCGAGTAATGCTACGGCAACAGCCGACACGAATCGAACCCCGCGACCGCCACTATATTTCGACAAGGAGGCCTCGCAAAAAATTTTCGATTTTTTGAGAGGAGTGGAATTTATGTAGGAAATTAGGAGTGAGTAGAGATGCTTACGACCATATCACGTTGAATGCACGCCATCCCGTCCGATCTGGCAAGTTAAGCAACGTTGAGTCCAGTTAGTACTTGGATCGGAGACGGCCTGGGAATCCTGGATGTTGTAAGCTTTTTGCATTTTTGAATTTGACATAGGATGAATTATTTTAAGTGCCGTTCTATTAGAGGTGCCGTTCTATTAGAGGTGCCGTTCTATTAGAGGTGCCGTTTTAATACAGTTTTTACAGAGTATATTGTTTAGTTCAATTTAACATTTTTTATTTCAAGAATAATGAGAGCGATTTTTATAAACACAAATTTTCAGAGAAAAAAAAATCGAAAAATCAAAAATTTACGAATTTTTTTGCTTTTTTCAATTTTATTCATTTCCAAACTGTAACTTATTTTAATAAACGTGAATCAAACATTATTCCACTGCTTCACGTTGCCCATTTTGTTTCCAACACTGTGTTCAGTGCAATTCGGATTTTCAGACGACTGGGAAACAATGTCAACGACATTTTTTCTCAAATATTTTTAGTTATTTTGTCTCCCCGAAAGGAGACGTTCCAAAATTTATAGCTAACGCCAAATTTCTTTGGGTCAGTTTCAATGTTTACCTCAAACTTGGGTAATTAAACCGACGCTTTCGGCGTGCCCTCCGAGTAATGCTACGGCAACAGCCGACACGAATCGAACCCCGCGACCGCCACTATATTTCGACAAGGAGGCCTCGCAAAAAATTTTCGATTTTTTGAGAGGAGTGGAATTTATGTAGGAAATTAGGAGTGAGTAGAGATGCTTACGACCATATCACGTTGAATGCACGCCATCCCGTCCGATCTGGCAAGTTAAGCAACGTTGAGTCCAGTTAGTACTTGGATCGGAGACGGCCTGGGAATCCTGGATGTTGTAAGCTTTTTGCATTTTTGAATTTGACATAGGATGAATTATTTTAAGTGCCGTTCTATTAGAGGTGCCGTTCTATTAGAGGTGCCGTTCTATTAGAGGTGCCGTTTTAATACAGTTTTTACAGAGTATATTGTTTAGTTCAATTTAACATTTTTTATTTCAAGAATAATGAGAGCGATTTTTATAAACACAAATTTTCAGAGAAAAAAAAATCGAAAAATCAAAAATTTACGAATTTTTTTGCTTTTTTCAATTTTATTCATTTCCAAACTGTAACTTATTTTAATAAACGTGAATCAAACATTATTCCACTGCTTCACGTTGCCCATTTTGTTTCCAACACTGTGTTCAGTGCAATTCGGATTTTCAGACGACTGGGAAACAATGTCAACGACATTTTTTCTCAAATATTTTTAGTTATTTTGTCTCCCCGAAAGGAGACGTTCCAAAATTTATAGCTAACGCCAAATTTCTTTGGGTCAGTTTCAATGTTTACCTCAAACTTGGGTAATTAAACCGACGCTTTCGGCGTGCCCTCCGAGTAATGCTACGGCAACAGCCGACACGAATCGAACCCCGCGACCGCCACTATATTTCGACAAGGAGGCCTCGCAAAAAATTTTCGATTTTTTGAGAGGAGTGGAATTTATGTAGGAAATTAGGAGTGAGTAGAGATGCTTACGACCATATCACGTTGAATGCACGCCATCCCGTCCGATCTGGCAAGTTAAGCAACGTTGAGTCCAGTTAGTACTTGGATCGGAGACGGCCTGGGAATCCTGGATGTTGTAAGCTTTTTGCATTTTTGAATTTGACATAGGATGAATTATTTTAAGTGCCGTTCTATTAGAGGTGCCGTTCTATTAGAGGTGCCGTTCTATTAGAGGTGCCGTTTTAATACAGTTTTTACAGAGTATATTGTTTAGTTCAATTTAACATTTTTTATTTCAAGAATAATGAGAGCGATTTTTATAAACACAAATTTTCAGAGAAAAAAAAATCGAAAAATCAAAAATTTACGAATTTTTTTGCTTTTTTCAATTTTATTCATTTCCAAACTGTAACTTATTTTAATAAACGTGAATCAAACATTATTCCACTGCTTCACGTTGCCCATTTTGTTTCCAACACTGTGTTCAGTGCAATTCGGATTTTCAGACGACTGGGAAACAATGTCAACGACATTTTTTCTCAAATATTTTTAGTTATTTTGTCTCCCCGAAAGGAGACGTTCCAAAATTTATAGCTAACGCCAAATTTCTTTGGGTCAGTTTCAATGTTTACCTCAAACTTGGGTAATTAAACCGACGCTTTCGGCGTGCCCTCCGAGTAATGCTACGGCAACAGCCGACACGAATCGAACCCCGCGACCGCCACTATATTTCGACAAGGAGGCCTCGCAAAAAATTTTCGATTTTTTGAGAGGAGTGGAATTTATGTAGGAAATTAGGAGTGAGTAGAGATGCTTACGACCATATCACGTTGAATGCACGCCATCCCGTCCGATCTGGCAAGTTAAGCAACGTTGAGTCCAGTTAGTACTTGGATCGGAGACGGCCTGGGAATCCTGGATGTTGTAAGCTTTTTGCATTTTTGAATTTGACATAGGATGAATTATTTTAAGTGCCGTTCTATTAGAGGTGCCGTTCTATTAGAGGTGCCGTTCTATTAGAGGTGCCGTTTTAATACAGTTTTTACAGAGTATATTGTTTAGTTCAATTTAACATTTTTTATTTCAAGAATAATGAGAGCGATTTTTATAAACACAAATTTTCAGAGAAAAAAAAATCGAAAAATCAAAAATTTACGAATTTTTTTGCTTTTTTCAATTTTATTCATTTCCAAACTGTAACTTATTTTAATAAACGTGAATCAAACATTATTCCACTGCTTCACGTTGCCCATTTTGTTTCCAACACTGTGTTCAGTGCAATTCGGATTTTCAGACGACTGGGAAACAATGTCAACGACATTTTTTCTCAAATATTTTTAGTTATTTTGTCTCCCCGAAAGGAGACGTTCCAAAATTTATAGCTAACGCCAAATTTCTTTGGGTCAGTTTCAATGTTTACCTCAAACTTGGGTAATTAAACCGACGCTTTCGGCGTGCCCTCCGAGTAATGCTACGGCAACAGCCGACACGAATCGAACCCCGCGACCGCCACTATATTTCGACAAGGAGGCCTCGCAAAAAATTTTCGATTTTTTGAGAGGAGTGGAATTTATGTAGGAAATTAGGAGTGAGTAGAGATGCTTACGACCATATCACGTTGAATGCACGCCATCCCGTCCGATCTGGCAAGTTAAGCAACGTTGAGTCCAGTTAGTACTTGGATCGGAGACGGCCTGGGAATCCTGGATGTTGTAAGCTTTTTGCATTTTTGAATTTGACATAGGATGAATTATTTTAAGTGCCGTTCTATTAGAGGTGCCGTTCTATTAGAGGTGCCGTTCTATTAGAGGTGCCGTTTTAATACAGTTTTTACAGAGTATATTGTTTAGTTCAATTTAACATTTTTTATTTCAAGAATAATGAGAGCGATTTTTATAAACACAAATTTTCAGAGAAAAAAAAATCGAAAAATCAAAAATTTACGAATTTTTTTGCTTTTTTCAATTTTATTCATTTCCAAACTGTAACTTATTTTAATAAACGTGAATCAAACATTATTCCACTGCTTCACGTTGCCCATTTTGTTTCCAACACTGTGTTCAGTGCAATTCGGATTTTCAGACGACTGGGAAACAATGTCAACGACATTTTTTCTCAAATATTTTTAGTTATTTTGTCTCCCCGAAAGGAGACGTTCCAAAATTTATAGCTAACGCCAAATTTCTTTGGGTCAGTTTCAATGTTTACCTCAAACTTGGGTAATTAAACCGACGCTTTCGGCGTGCCCTCCGAGTAATGCTACGGCAACAGCCGACACGAATCGAACCCCGCGACCGCCACTATATTTCGACAAGGAGGCCTCGCAAAAAATTTTCGATTTTTTGAGAGGAGTGGAATTTATGTAGGAAATTAGGAGTGAGTAGAGATGCTTACGACCATATCACGTTGAATGCACGCCATCCCGTCCGATCTGGCAAGTTAAGCAACGTTGAGTCCAGTTAGTACTTGGATCGGAGACGGCCTGGGAATCCTGGATGTTGTAAGCTTTTTGCATTTTTGAATTTGACATAGGATGAATTATTTTAAGTGCCGTTCTATTAGAGGTGCCGTTCTATTAGAGGTGCCGTTCTATTAGAGGTGCCGTTTTAATACAGTTTTTACAGAGTATATTGTTTAGTTCAATTTAACATTTTTTATTTCAAGAATAATGAGAGCGATTTTTATAAACACAAATTTTCAGAGAAAAAAAAATCGAAAAATCAAAAATTTACGAATTTTTTTGCTTTTTTCAATTTTATTCATTTCCAAACTGTAACTTATTTTAATAAACGTGAATCAAACATTATTCCACTGCTTCACGTTGCCCATTTTGTTTCCAACACTGTGTTCAGTGCAATTCGGATTTTCAGACGACTGGGAAACAATGTCAACGACATTTTTTCTCAAATATTTTTAGTTATTTTGTCTCCCCGAAAGGAGACGTTCCAAAATTTATAGCTAACGCCAAATTTCTTTGGGTCAGTTTCAATGTTTACCTCAAACTTGGGTAATTAAACCGACGCTTTCGGCGTGCCCTCCGAGTAATGCTACGGCAACAGCCGACACGAATCGAACCCCGCGACCGCCACTATATTTCGACAAGGAGGCCTCGCAAAAAATTTTCGATTTTTTGAGAGGAGTGGAATTTATGTAGGAAATTAGGAGTGAGTAGAGATGCTTACGACCATATCACGTTGAATGCACGCCATCCCGTCCGATCTGGCAAGTTAAGCAACGTTGAGTCCAGTTAGTACTTGGATCGGAGACGGCCTGGGAATCCTGGATGTTGTAAGCTTTTTGCATTTTTGAATTTGACATAGGATGAATTATTTTAAGTGCCGTTCTATTAGAGGTGCCGTTCTATTAGAGGTGCCGTTCTATTAGAGGTGCCGTTTTAATACAGTTTTTACAGAGTATATTGTTTAGTTCAATTTAACATTTTTTATTTCAAGAATAATGAGAGCGATTTTTATAAACACAAATTTTCAGAGAAAAAAAAATCGAAAAATCAAAAATTTACGAATTTTTTTGCTTTTTTCAATTTTATTCATTTCCAAACTGTAACTTATTTTAATAAACGTGAATCAAACATTATTCCACTGCTTCACGTTGCCCATTTTGTTTCCAACACTGTGTTCAGTGCAATTCGGATTTTCAGACGACTGGGAAACAATGTCAACGACATTTTTTCTCAAATATTTTTAGTTATTTTGTCTCCCCGAAAGGAGACGTTCCAAAATTTATAGCTAACGCCAAATTTCTTTGGGTCAGTTTCAATGTTTACCTCAAACTTGGGTAATTAAACCGACGCTTTCGGCGTGCCCTCCGAGTAATGCTACGGCAACAGCCGACACGAATCGAACCCCGCGACCGCCACTATATTTCGACAAGGAGGCCTCGCAAAAAATTTTCGATTTTTTGAGAGGAGTGGAATTTATGTAGGAAATTAGGAGTGAGTAGAGATGCTTACGACCATATCACGTTGAATGCACGCCATCCCGTCCGATCTGGCAAGTTAAGCAACGTTGAGTCCAGTTAGTACTTGGATCGGAGACGGCCTGGGAATCCTGGATGTTGTAAGCTTTTTGCATTTTTGAATTTGACATAGGATGAATTATTTTAAGTGCCGTTCTATTAGAGGTGCCGTTCTATTAGAGGTGCCGTTCTATTAGAGGTGCCGTTTTAATACAGTTTTTACAGAGTATATTGTTTAGTTCAATTTAACATTTTTTATTTCAAGAATAATGAGAGCGATTTTTATAAACACAAATTTTCAGAGAAAAAAAAATCGAAAAATCAAAAATTTACGAATTTTTTTGCTTTTTTCAATTTTATTCATTTCCAAACTGTAACTTATTTTAATAAACGTGAATCAAACATTATTCCACTGCTTCACGTTGCCCATTTTGTTTCCAACACTGTGTTCAGTGCAATTCGGATTTTCAGACGACTGGGAAACAATGTCAACGACATTTTTTCTCAAATATTTTTAGTTATTTTGTCTCCCCGAAAGGAGACGTTCCAAAATTTATAGCTAACGCCAAATTTCTTTGGGTCAGTTTCAATGTTTACCTCAAACTTGGGTAATTAAACCGACGCTTTCGGCGTGCCCTCCGAGTAATGCTACGGCAACAGCCGACACGAATCGAACCCCGCGACCGCCACTATATTTCGACAAGGAGGCCTCGCAAAAAATTTTCGATTTTTTGAGAGGAGTGGAATTTATGTAGGAAATTAGGAGTGAGTAGAGATGCTTACGACCATATCACGTTGAATGCACGCCATCCCGTCCGATCTGGCAAGTTAAGCAACGTTGAGTCCAGTTAGTACTTGGATCGGAGACGGCCTGGGAATCCTGGATGTTGTAAGCTTTTTGCATTTTTGAATTTGACATAGGATGAATTATTTTAAGTGCCGTTCTATTAGAGGTGCCGTTCTATTAGAGGTGCCGTTCTATTAGAGGTGCCGTTTTAATACAGTTTTTACAGAGTATATTGTTTAGTTCAATTTAACATTTTTTATTTCAAGAATAATGAGAGCGATTTTTATAAACACAAATTTTCAGAGAAAAAAAAATCGAAAAATCAAAAATTTACGAATTTTTTTGCTTTTTTCAATTTTATTCATTTCCAAACTGTAACTTATTTTAATAAACGTGAATCAAACATTATTCCACTGCTTCACGTTGCCCATTTTGTTTCCAACACTGTGTTCAGTGCAATTCGGATTTTCAGACGACTGGGAAACAATGTCAACGACATTTTTTCTCAAATATTTTTAGTTATTTTGTCTCCCCGAAAGGAGACGTTCCAAAATTTATAGCTAACGCCAAATTTCTTTGGGTCAGTTTCAAGAAGACGAGCCTGGGGTGCAATGGTGGCAAGAACCGGCCTCGCCGGACCACCTGTTGCTGTGGAGTTTATAGTGAGGGGCCTTTATATCTGTTTTTTAATTTCAGACTTCTTTAAAGTCAGACATCAGCACGTCCATTCACTTCTTTTCGAGAGTGATTCACCCGCAGATCCCACTGGTTTAGTGGTTGCATGACAGTGTTATGAACTTAGCCTTTGCCCGCCCTATCTCTTTTCCATTTCTTCTCCGTACCCAGGGTTCCTCACTATGTCCGAAGCCGTTGGATCCGAAGACCACTAGCAACTGACTGAGTTACCCGTCTAAAGCCTCGCGGCCTTCTGCTCTTTCCACATTCCTCCTAGTTTCAAGAACAGGACCTTCACTCCACCTATCTTTATGTCTATCTCTAATTAACATTCCTTCTCCCTTTAGCCGGTTACGAGGCCAAGAGAACAAGTTCAGTAGGTAAGAGAATCGATCACAGGCTTTGTGAGCGGTATTTCTTTCTGACTTCCTTCTTGTCAGTTCAGGTCTTACTTGTCTTTCGTACCAGATTACTGGTTTCTATCATGTTTTGACAAAGTATTCCTCTACAGAATTTTGGCAAAAGAACTATTTTCTTTAGGTTTCCCTTTCTCTTTTCTCTTCCAAATTCTGTTTCCAAATTCATTTTAGTGGGTGAAATCAATCTTTCTTTCCTCCCCACTGGTTTTCTGTTTATATTTGGATCGACCTACCTCCCCTTATGAGAGGTGTCTCTCCTTTTCTCGGTGTCTCCCTTCCCTCCTCGGGGTCTGAGGTCGACCTTCGTTTTTATCGATTTTCTTTTTGTTTACTTTGCTTGTTGTTACGGCTCGGTTTCTTTTACGATCGCCTAATTAGTAACTTTAGGAACTTCTATTCCTTTTTCACACTTTGTCCAATCATTTCCTTCAGGCTTTTTTCCTCCATTTATCATAGGAGTTTTAACATACTTTTCACCGTAGATGTGTCTCCAATAGCAGTTTTTACTGTATTCAGCCACCATTCCACACGTCTCTGGTATTATCCTTCTTATTGTAGTCTTCTCAACACCTAGTTTGATCAGACTTTCCTCCGTGGGCTTCCACCACGTTCCCAGTGAACCAACTACTAATGGTAACACTACTAGGGATTTTCCTTGTCTTCTGAATATTTCTTTATATCCATCAGTATACTTATTGATTTTCTCATTCCATGCCTTTTGCATTCCTTCGATGCCTCTTTCGTATGGGACTGTCACATCTGCTAGTATCACATGCTTCCCGTCTGGGCTTTCCAGATAAAGGTCTGGCCTCAGCTGTGATCCAGTATTTGGTACTGTCCGGTCAGTTTTCTTTAACCAATGTCCTTTTGGCCCTCTTTTGATGAGTTCTCTAAACTTATAAAGAACTGCATCGTGTCTTTCCTTTATGATATTTCCTATTGAGTAGTCACACACTTGCAGTATATGCGACTGTGTCTCATTTTCATTCTTTCCACACCTTCTACACAACTTCGTATGGCCTTTTGTCCAAGTGTTGTAGTTGCATGGCAACTGGTTCAGTCTTCCTGGATGGACAAATCTTTGAGCCGAAAAACTCATTTTTCCACCATTCCTGACAAAGCTGTTACTTTGTGGATGCTGTTGAACCACTCTCATTACTTCACTTTTGAATACCTTTTGAGTAAAGAACCTGTGCTGGAGTGCTGTATTGAGCTCCCCTTTCAGTAGGTACATTAACTTCTTTTCCTGGTCTTCAGTGAAGATTTTCTCAATACTTTCTTCGGTTGCTTGCACACTTATGGCAAGTTTCCCTTCTCTTTCAATTATTTTCAGACTATGTAGTGGAGAATCTTTATTCTTACAGAGACTCCTCACCACTTCTCTCACCCTCGTGAACGCATTGAAGCCGAACAACTTGCTGTCGACTGCTCTTTCGTCACTCAGGAATTCTGCCAGATCGTTCAAGTTGACCTCGAACTTTCCAATTTCTACTTTTGCCACCTCCTCTAGGTAGTCTGTATACAACTTTCTGATATAGTTATCAGATGACCATAACTTTTTCATAATGGTTACCAAGAATGTTAATAGGGCTGTGTTCTTTGGACATGCCACTCCTAATCCTCCTTTTCCTACGGGAAGTTGGACATACTCCAACGGTGACCCTTTTAGGGGAATATTGTGGAATTCCTTCACTGACCTCATTACCAAATTGGCAAACACTTTCAGTTCTGACAGTTTAGGTGTCGTGTTCTGGTACATATAGGTCATCTTTGGAAGTATGAAGGCTTTGAGTATATCTAGTTTCTGGTGCATTGCCAGTTGACTCATATTCACTAGATCTATCTCCCTTGACACTTCCGTTATATGATCCATTATGGAAACCCTTGTTTCCGTACCTGTCTGAACACCTAAGTACTTGTAGGTCTCATTTTCCATGAGGTTTCTGATCGGTTTCCCTCTCAAAACTACCTCATTTAACCTGTTTACTTTTCCTTTTTCTAATATCAGACTTGCACATTTAGCCGGTTTGAATAGCAAATTCAGTGCTGAGCAGTCAGCATCCATGGCTGTCAACTCCTTTTGCAACTGTTCACTACTTTCCGCTAATACTGCCATGTCGTCTGCAAATGCCAATACTTTTATTTTTGTTTTCAGGCACCGATGGCCAACGGACCTGTCGAGATGCCTTCTGATGACACTCTCGAGACACATGTTGAAGAGAGTAGGCGAGATTGGGTCTCCCTGCTTCACTCCTGACTTGATCATAATTTGATCACTTTTCTCTGTTCGCGTCGTCACACGTATCGATGCCTCTCGATACATGTCTTCTACGACGTCTACTACTATTTCTGGAAATCCGTAAGATTCCAGAGTTTCCTTTATCAGCTCATGTGGTACTGATCCAAAGGCATTTGTGAGATCTAACCATGCTACGGCTATGTTTCTCTTTTTGCCCTTGGCCACATCTATGGCTGTTCTCAATATTCCGATACTTTCATTACATCCTTCTCTTTCTTGGAAACCTCTCTGACACTTGCTCATCACCCCTTTCACTGCTCTAATCCTTCTGTTCCAGAGACTAGAATACAGTTTATAGATGGTTGGCATCAGACTGATAGGCCTCCAATTATCCGGTTTGGACTCATCTCCTCCCTTATAGAGAAGAATTGTCTCTGCCTCTTTCCAATGCTTTGGAATTTTTCTGTGTTCTCTACACTCATTATAGATCTGTGACAGCATTTTCAACTCGGGATCAAACCATTTCAGGTGATGGTACCTTAATCCATCTACACCTGGTGCGGTGTCCTTTGTCTTTTTCAATGCTTCAGTCACTTCACTTTCACTGAATTCACCTTCAATCCACATTCCCACTTCAACTTTCGGGAGGCGTGAACACATTTCCTTAAGTGTTTCCTTTGGCACATTTGTCTCGGCAGTGGTCCCTTCAAAGAACTTTTGTACTTTGGCTATTGGGATCTCACACTGCTTTGAATGCTTACCAATTATTCTATTGTAGGTTTTGGCTCGGTTCTCACTGTATGAGGCCATTAATGACTTCATACTTTCTTGACCGCCATTCCCTTTACCACTTTTTGGTTTCATTTTCTTTTCAGTCTGGGTACACATTTCACCCTCTTCACATTCCAATGGTGGACATCTTTTCTCAATCAGTTCTACTGCTTTCTCATCTCCGGCTGACGCCTTCTGAATTGCTGCAGTGAGAACATCTGTCATCCATTCCAACCTTTGGAAACTTTTTCCATCTTCCACATACGATTTGAATTCTTTCTCAAACCATACTCTTACTCTTTTAACCAGCTCATCTGGTTTTCCTGTTGGCACTTTTTGCTCTTTTTCCTTTTGTTTTCTCGGTTTCTCTTTGACCGGTACTCGCTTTTTACTTCTTTTTTCATTGATCGCTGGAGGTGTCTGCACTCTCATTTCCA
Organism: Caenorhabditis remanei; assembly: GCF_010183535.1. NCBI lineage: Eukaryota > Metazoa > Nematoda > Chromadorea > Rhabditida > Rhabditidae > Caenorhabditis > Caenorhabditis remanei. The sequence continues at coordinate 39,697 of NW_026526144.1, forward strand.
TCAACTTTGGAATGACTGAGTCTACAGATCCCTCTAAATTCTCAATTTCACTTATTTCATTTTCAGGTTCCTGCTCAATGGTCTTCAGATGTTCAACTTCATCATCACCATGGTCAGAATCCCGATGCACTGTGAACGTCATATCGTCTTCTACAACGAATGAATCGATCATTTCTTCCAGAATAACTTCCTTTTGTTTTTCTGTTTTTAATAAATTTTGCCTATTATAGGGCTCAGGACATAACTCATATCCCTTACTTTTCAGAATGTCCTTCATATTGGTTCTGAATGACCTTACGTCCTCTTCAGAATACCAATTATAACCACATTCATCTACTATTGATTTTGCCATAAGACAGACATGCACTCCACAATTCACATTATCTCTCTGTGGGGGTGGTGGGAATTCATAGTACTGCCTTTTCCTTTTCATGGACTCTAAAAGAATCTCTACATTTCCTTTTGGTTCCTCGCCTTTCGGATCCAGATACCAATACACATCGTGCTCTATCACTAATAGAACCCAATGATTACTTTCACAAATTGGAAAGAAGCATGTTCCTGGGCCACTAGTACGCCTCAGCAAATCCTCTGCTCCATTTCTCACATAAACTGGCCACAGAACCGGATCGATTGCCGTAAAATATTTTCGATTCTCGGTTATTGTGCACATGTACATATGTATTACCTCATCCGTCAACCAAGCGTCAATCGTTGTCTCATGCTCTAGACACCACGAGTTGAACTGGTTTCTTGGGACTTTAAGTACTGTAGTGAGAATACCTTCTTTTTCCAGGTCTACCACGATTGGATCATCGATCTTTTTCGTTATCTGGAGTGTAATCTCATTTTCTTTGTCGGGTAATCTAGCTGGCTTCATTGCCAAACTCGATCTTCTCTTTGCCGCTGCCTCCCTAGAAGCTTTGGCGTATTCTTCTCTTTTTTCTCTTATCCTCTGAGCTACCGATTGCTCAGGGTTTATACATTGTTCGAGTCCTGCCGCCAGACTTCGCCTGACATTCGACTCTGGGATGATTGACAGACGGGGTTCTTTCTTTTTGACCTCCGCTATCTTCACCTCCTCTTCCTTTTTCTGTGCCGACTCTTTCAGTGTGCTAAGCTGTTTTGCCACAAACTTGGGTAATTAAACCGACGCTTTCGGCGTGCCCTCCGAGTAATGCTACGGCAACAGCCGACACGAATCGAACCCCGCGACCGCCACTATATTTCGACAAGGAGGCCTCGCAAAAAATTTTCGATTTTTTGAGAGGAGTGGAATTTATGTAGGAAATTAGGAGTGAGTAGAGATGCTTACGACCATATCACGTTGAATGCACGCCATCCCGTCCGATCTGGCAAGTTAAGCAACGTTGAGTCCAGTTAGTACTTGGATCGGAGACGGCCTGGGAATCCTGGATGTTGTAAGCTTTTTGCATTTTTGAATTTGACATAGGATGAATTATTTTAAGTGCCGTTCTATTAGAGGTGCCGTTCTATTAGAGGTGCCGTTCTATTAGAGGTGCCGTTTTAATACAGTTTTTACAGAGTATATTGTTTAGTTCAATTTAACATTTTTTATTTCAAGAATAATGAGAGCGATTTTTATAAACACAAATTTTCAGAGAAAAAAAAATCGAAAAATCAAAAATTTACGAATTTTTTTGCTTTTTTCAATTTTATTCATTTCCAAACTGTAACTTATTTTAATAAACGTGAATCAAACATTATTCCACTGCTTCACGTTGCCCATTTTGTTTCCAACACTGTGTTCAGTGCAATTCGGATTTTCAGACGACTGGGAAACAATGTCAACGACATTTTTTCTCAAATATTTTTAGTTATTTTGTCTCCCCGAAAGGAGACGTTCCAAAATTTATAGCTAACGCCAAATTTCTTTGGGTCAGTTTCAATGTTTACCTCAAACTTGGGTAATTAAACCGACGCTTTCGGCGTGCCCTCCGAGTAATGCTACGGCAACAGCCGACACGAATCGAACCCCGCGACCGCCACTATATTTCGACAAGGAGGCCTCGCAAAAAATTTTCGATTTTTTGAGAGGAGTGGAATTTATGTAGGAAATTAGGAGTGAGTAGAGATGCTTACGACCATATCACGTTGAATGCACGCCATCCCGTCCGATCTGGCAAGTTAAGCAACGTTGAGTCCAGTTAGTACTTGGATCGGAGACGGCCTGGGAATCCTGGATGTTGTAAGCTTTTTGCATTTTTGAATTTGACATAGGATGAATTATTTTAAGTGCCGTTCTATTAGAGGTGCCGTTCTATTAGAGGTGCCGTTCTATTAGAGGTGCCGTTTTAATACAGTTTTTACAGAGTATATTGTTTAGTTCAATTTAACATTTTTTATTTCAAGAATAATGAGAGCGATTTTTATAAACACAAATTTTCAGAGAAAAAAAAATCGAAAAATCAAAAATTTACGAATTTTTTTGCTTTTTTCAATTTTATTCATTTCCAAACTGTAACTTATTTTAATAAACGTGAATCAAACATTATTCCACTGCTTCACGTTGCCCATTTTGTTTCCAACACTGTGTTCAGTGCAATTCGGATTTTCAGACGACTGGGAAACAATGTCAACGACATTTTTTCTCAAATATTTTTAGTTATTTTGTCTCCCCGAAAGGAGACGTTCCAAAATTTATAGCTAACGCCAAATTTCTTTGGGTCAGTTTCAATGTTTACCTCAAACTTGGGTAATTAAACCGACGCTTTCGGCGTGCCCTCCGAGTAATGCTACGGCAACAGCCGACACGAATCGAACCCCGCGACCGCCACTATATTTCGACAAGGAGGCCTCGCAAAAAATTTTCGATTTTTTGAGAGGAGTGGAATTTATGTAGGAAATTAGGAGTGAGTAGAGATGCTTACGACCATATCACGTTGAATGCACGCCATCCCGTCCGATCTGGCAAGTTAAGCAACGTTGAGTCCAGTTAGTACTTGGATCGGAGACGGCCTGGGAATCCTGGATGTTGTAAGCTTTTTGCATTTTTGAATTTGACATAGGATGAATTATTTTAAGTGCCGTTCTATTAGAGGTGCCGTTCTATTAGAGGTGCCGTTCTATTAGAGGTGCCGTTTTAATACAGTTTTTACAGAGTATATTGTTTAGTTCAATTTAACATTTTTTATTTCAAGAATAATGAGAGCGATTTTTATAAACACAAATTTTCAGAGAAAAAAAAATCGAAAAATCAAAAATTTACGAATTTTTTTGCTTTTTTCAATTTTATTCATTTCCAAACTGTAACTTATTTTAATAAACGTGAATCAAACATTATTCCACTGCTTCACGTTGCCCATTTTGTTTCCAACACTGTGTTCAGTGCAATTCGGATTTTCAGACGACTGGGAAACAATGTCAACGACATTTTTTCTCAAATATTTTTAGTTATTTTGTCTCCCCGAAAGGAGACGTTCCAAAATTTATAGCTAACGCCAAATTTCTTTGGGTCAGTTTCAATGTTTACCTCAAACTTGGGTAATTAAACCGACGCTTTCGGCGTGCCCTCCGAGTAATGCTACGGCAACAGCCGACACGAATCGAACCCCGCGACCGCCACTATATTTCGACAAGGAGGCCTCGCAAAAAATTTTCGATTTTTTGAGAGGAGTGGAATTTATGTAGGAAATTAGGAGTGAGTAGAGATGCTTACGACCATATCACGTTGAATGCACGCCATCCCGTCCGATCTGGCAAGTTAAGCAACGTTGAGTCCAGTTAGTACTTGGATCGGAGACGGCCTGGGAATCCTGGATGTTGTAAGCTTTTTGCATTTTTGAATTTGACATAGGATGAATTATTTTAAGTGCCGTTCTATTAGAGGTGCCGTTCTATTAGAGGTGCCGTTCTATTAGAGGTGCCGTTTTAATACAGTTTTTACAGAGTATATTGTTTAGTTCAATTTAACATTTTTTATTTCAAGAATAATGAGAGCGATTTTTATAAACACAAATTTTCAGAGAAAAAAAAATCGAAAAATCAAAAATTTACGAATTTTTTTGCTTTTTTCAATTTTATTCATTTCCAAACTGTAACTTATTTTAATAAACGTGAATCAAACATTATTCCACTGCTTCACGTTGCCCATTTTGTTTCCAACACTGTGTTCAGTGCAATTCGGATTTTCAGACGACTGGGAAACAATGTCAACGACATTTTTTCTCAAATATTTTTAGTTATTTTGTCTCCCCGAAAGGAGACGTTCCAAAATTTATAGCTAACGCCAAATTTCTTTGGGTCAGTTTCAATGTTTACCTCAAACTTGGGTAATTAAACCGACGCTTTCGGCGTGCCCTCCGAGTAATGCTACGGCAACAGCCGACACGAATCGAACCCCGCGACCGCCACTATATTTCGACAAGGAGGCCTCGCAAAAAATTTTCGATTTTTTGAGAGGAGTGGAATTTATGTAGGAAATTAGGAGTGAGTAGAGATGCTTACGACCATATCACGTTGAATGCACGCCATCCCGTCCGATCTGGCAAGTTAAGCAACGTTGAGTCCAGTTAGTACTTGGATCGGAGACGGCCTGGGAATCCTGGATGTTGTAAGCTTTTTGCATTTTTGAATTTGACATAGGATGAATTATTTTAAGTGCCGTTCTATTAGAGGTGCCGTTCTATTAGAGGTGCCGTTCTATTAGAGGTGCCGTTTTAATACAGTTTTTACAGAGTATATTGTTTAGTTCAATTTAACATTTTTTATTTCAAGAATAATGAGAGCGATTTTTATAAACACAAATTTTCAGAGAAAAAAAAATCGAAAAATCAAAAATTTACGAATTTTTTTGCTTTTTTCAATTTTATTCATTTCCAAACTGTAACTTATTTTAATAAACGTGAATCAAACATTATTCCACTGCTTCACGTTGCCCATTTTGTTTCCAACACTGTGTTCAGTGCAATTCGGATTTTCAGACGACTGGGAAACAATGTCAACGACATTTTTTCTCAAATATTTTTAGTTATTTTGTCTCCCCGAAAGGAGACGTTCCAAAATTTATAGCTAACGCCAAATTTCTTTGGGTCAGTTTCAATGTTTACCTCAAACTTGGGTAATTAAACCGACGCTTTCGGCGTGCCCTCCGAGTAATGCTACGGCAACAGCCGACACGAATCGAACCCCGCGACCGCCACTATATTTCGACAAGGAGGCCTCGCAAAAAATTTTCGATTTTTTGAGAGGAGTGGAATTTATGTAGGAAATTAGGAGTGAGTAGAGATGCTTACGACCATATCACGTTGAATGCACGCCATCCCGTCCGATCTGGCAAGTTAAGCAACGTTGAGTCCAGTTAGTACTTGGATCGGAGACGGCCTGGGAATCCTGGATGTTGTAAGCTTTTTGCATTTTTGAATTTGACATAGGATGAATTATTTTAAGTGCCGTTCTATTAGAGGTGCCGTTCTATTAGAGGTGCCGTTCTATTAGAGGTGCCGTTTTAATACAGTTTTTACAGAGTATATTGTTTAGTTCAATTTAACATTTTTTATTTCAAGAATAATGAGAGCGATTTTTATAAACACAAATTTTCAGAGAAAAAAAAATCGAAAAATCAAAAATTTACGAATTTTTTTGCTTTTTTCAATTTTATTCATTTCCAAACTGTAACTTATTTTAATAAACGTGAATCAAACATTATTCCACTGCTTCACGTTGCCCATTTTGTTTCCAACACTGTGTTCAGTGCAATTCGGATTTTCAGACGACTGGGAAACAATGTCAACGACATTTTTTCTCAAATATTTTTAGTTATTTTGTCTCCCCGAAAGGAGACGTTCCAAAATTTATAGCTAACGCCAAATTTCTTTGGGTCAGTTTCAATGTTTACCTCAAACTTGGGTAATTAAACCGACGCTTTCGGCGTGCCCTCCGAGTAATGCTACGGCAACAGCCGACACGAATCGAACCCCGCGACCGCCACTATATTTCGACAAGGAGGCCTCGCAAAAAATTTTCGATTTTTTGAGAGGAGTGGAATTTATGTAGGAAATTAGGAGTGAGTAGAGATGCTTACGACCATATCACGTTGAATGCACGCCATCCCGTCCGATCTGGCAAGTTAAGCAACGTTGAGTCCAGTTAGTACTTGGATCGGAGACGGCCTGGGAATCCTGGATGTTGTAAGCTTTTTGCATTTTTGAATTTGACATAGGATGAATTATTTTAAGTGCCGTTCTATTAGAGGTGCCGTTCTATTAGAGGTGCCGTTCTATTAGAGGTGCCGTTTTAATACAGTTTTTACAGAGTATATTGTTTAGTTCAATTTAACATTTTTTATTTCAAGAATAATGAGAGCGATTTTTATAAACACAAATTTTCAGAGAAAAAAAAATCGAAAAATCAAAAATTTACGAATTTTTTTGCTTTTTTCAATTTTATTCATTTCCAAACTGTAACTTATTTTAATAAACGTGAATCAAACATTATTCCACTGCTTCACGTTGCCCATTTTGTTTCCAACACTGTGTTCAGTGCAATTCGGATTTTCAGACGACTGGGAAACAATGTCAACGACATTTTTTCTCAAATATTTTTAGTTATTTTGTCTCCCCGAAAGGAGACGTTCCAAAATTTATAGCTAACGCCAAATTTCTTTGGGTCAGTTTCAATGTTTACCTCAAACTTGGGTAATTAAACCGACGCTTTCGGCGTGCCCTCCGAGTAATGCTACGGCAACAGCCGACACGAATCGAACCCCGCGACCGCCACTATATTTCGACAAGGAGGCCTCGCAAAAAATTTTCGATTTTTTGAGAGGAGTGGAATTTATGTAGGAAATTAGGAGTGAGTAGAGATGCTTACGACCATATCACGTTGAATGCACGCCATCCCGTCCGATCTGGCAAGTTAAGCAACGTTGAGTCCAGTTAGTACTTGGATCGGAGACGGCCTGGGAATCCTGGATGTTGTAAGCTTTTTGCATTTTTGAATTTGACATAGGATGAATTATTTTAAGTGCCGTTCTATTAGAGGTGCCGTTCTATTAGAGGTGCCGTTCTATTAGAGGTGCCGTTTTAATACAGTTTTTACAGAGTATATTGTTTAGTTCAATTTAACATTTTTTATTTCAAGAATAATGAGAGCGATTTTTATAAACACAAATTTTCAGAGAAAAAAAAATCGAAAAATCAAAAATTTACGAATTTTTTTGCTTTTTTCAATTTTATTCATTTCCAAACTGTAACTTATTTTAATAAACGTGAATCAAACATTATTCCACTGCTTCACGTTGCCCATTTTGTTTCCAACACTGTGTTCAGTGCAATTCGGATTTTCAGACGACTGGGAAACAATGTCAACGACATTTTTTCTCAAATATTTTTAGTTATTTTGTCTCCCCGAAAGGAGACGTTCCAAAATTTATAGCTAACGCCAAATTTCTTTGGGTCAGTTTCAATGTTTACCTCAAACTTGGGTAATTAAACCGACGCTTTCGGCGTGCCCTCCGAGTAATGCTACGGCAACAGCCGACACGAATCGAACCCCGCGACCGCCACTATATTTCGACAAGGAGGCCTCGCAAAAAATTTTCGATTTTTTGAGAGGAGTGGAATTTATGTAGGAAATTAGGAGTGAGTAGAGATGCTTACGACCATATCACGTTGAATGCACGCCATCCCGTCCGATCTGGCAAGTTAAGCAACGTTGAGTCCAGTTAGTACTTGGATCGGAGACGGCCTGGGAATCCTGGATGTTGTAAGCTTTTTGCATTTTTGAATTTGACATAGGATGAATTATTTTAAGTGCCGTTCTATTAGAGGTGCCGTTCTATTAGAGGTGCCGTTCTATTAGAGGTGCCGTTTTAATACAGTTTTTACAGAGTATATTGTTTAGTTCAATTTAACATTTTTTATTTCAAGAATAATGAGAGCGATTTTTATAAACACAAATTTTCAGAGAAAAAAAAATCGAAAAATCAAAAATTTACGAATTTTTTTGCTTTTTTCAATTTTATTCATTTCCAAACTGTAACTTATTTTAATAAACGTGAATCAAACATTATTCCACTGCTTCACGTTGCCCATTTTGTTTCCAACACTGTGTTCAGTGCAATTCGGATTTTCAGACGACTGGGAAACAATGTCAACGACATTTTTTCTCAAATATTTTTAGTTATTTTGTCTCCCCGAAAGGAGACGTTCCAAAATTTATAGCTAACGCCAAATTTCTTTGGGTCAGTTTCAATGTTTACCTCAAACTTGGGTAATTAAACCGACGCTTTCGGCGTGCCCTCCGAGTAATGCTACGGCAACAGCCGACACGAATCGAACCCCGCGACCGCCACTATATTTCGACAAGGAGGCCTCGCAAAAAATTTTCGATTTTTTGAGAGGAGTGGAATTTATGTAGGAAATTAGGAGTGAGTAGAGATGCTTACGACCATATCACGTTGAATGCACGCCATCCCGTCCGATCTGGCAAGTTAAGCAACGTTGAGTCCAGTTAGTACTTGGATCGGAGACGGCCTGGGAATCCTGGATGTTGTAAGCTTTTTGCATTTTTGAATTTGACATAGGATGAATTATTTTAAGTGCCGTTCTATTAGAGGTGCCGTTCTATTAGAGGTGCCGTTCTATTAGAGGTGCCGTTTTAATACAGTTTTTACAGAGTATATTGTTTAGTTCAATTTAACATTTTTTATTTCAAGAATAATGAGAGCGATTTTTATAAACACAAATTTTCAGAGAAAAAAAAATCGAAAAATCAAAAATTTACGAATTTTTTTGCTTTTTTCAATTTTATTCATTTCCAAACTGTAACTTATTTTAATAAACGTGAATCAAACATTATTCCACTGCTTCACGTTGCCCATTTTGTTTCCAACACTGTGTTCAGTGCAATTCGGATTTTCAGACGACTGGGAAACAATGTCAACGACATTTTTTCTCAAATATTTTTAGTTATTTTGTCTCCCCGAAAGGAGACGTTCCAAAATTTATAGCTAACGCCAAATTTCTTTGGGTCAGTTTCAATGTTTACCTCAAACTTGGGTAATTAAACCGACGCTTTCGGCGTGCCCTCCGAGTAATGCTACGGCAACAGCCGACACGAATCGAACCCCGCGACCGCCACTATATTTCGACAAGGAGGCCTCGCAAAAAATTTTCGATTTTTTGAGAGGAGTGGAATTTATGTAGGAAATTAGGAGTGAGTAGAGATGCTTACGACCATATCACGTTGAATGCACGCCATCCCGTCCGATCTGGCAAGTTAAGCAACGTTGAGTCCAGTTAGTACTTGGATCGGAGACGGCCTGGGAATCCTGGATGTTGTAAGCTTTTTGCATTTTTGAATTTGACATAGGATGAATTATTTTAAGTGCCGTTCTATTAGAGGTGCCGTTCTATTAGAGGTGCCGTTCTATTAGAGGTGCCGTTTTAATACAGTTTTTACAGAGTATATTGTTTAGTTCAATTTAACATTTTTTATTTCAAGAATAATGAGAGCGATTTTTATAAACACAAATTTTCAGAGAAAAAAAAATCGAAAAATCAAAAATTTACGAATTTTTTTGCTTTTTTCAATTTTATTCATTTCCAAACTGTAACTTATTTTAATAAACGTGAATCAAACATTATTCCACTGCTTCACGTTGCCCATTTTGTTTCCAACACTGTGTTCAGTGCAATTCGGATTTTCAGACGACTGGGAAACAATGTCAACGACATTTTTTCTCAAATATTTTTAGTTATTTTGTCTCCCCGAAAGGAGACGTTCCAAAATTTATAGCTAACGCCAAATTTCTTTGGGTCAGTTTCAATGTTTACCTCAAACTTGGGTAATTAAACCGACGCTTTCGGCGTGCCCTCCGAGTAATGCTACGGCAACAGCCGACACGAATCGAACCCCGCGACCGCCACTATATTTCGACAAGGAGGCCTCGCAAAAAATTTTCGATTTTTTGAGAGGAGTGGAATTTATGTAGGAAATTAGGAGTGAGTAGAGATGCTTACGACCATATCACGTTGAATGCACGCCATCCCGTCCGATCTGGCAAGTTAAGCAACGTTGAGTCCAGTTAGTACTTGGATCGGAGACGGCCTGGGAATCCTGGATGTTGTAAGCTTTTTGCATTTTTGAATTTGACATAGGATGAATTATTTTAAGTGCCGTTCTATTAGAGGTGCCGTTCTATTAGAGGTGCCGTTCTATTAGAGGTGCCGTTTTAATACAGTTTTTACAGAGTATATTGTTTAGTTCAATTTAACATTTTTTATTTCAAGAATAATGAGAGCGATTTTTATAAACACAAATTTTCAGAGAAAAAAAAATCGAAAAATCAAAAATTTACGAATTTTTTTGCTTTTTTCAATTTTATTCATTTCCAAACTGTAACTTATTTTAATAAACGTGAATCAAACATTATTCCACTGCTTCACGTTGCCCATTTTGTTTCCAACACTGTGTTCAGTGCAATTCGGATTTTCAGACGACTGGGAAACAATGTCAACGACATTTTTTCTCAAATATTTTTAGTTATTTTGTCTCCCCGAAAGGAGACGTTCCAAAATTTATAGCTAACGCCAAATTTCTTTGGGTCAGTTTCAATGTTTACCTCAAACTTGGGTAATTAAACCGACGCTTTCGGCGTGCCCTCCGAGTAATGCTACGGCAACAGCCGACACGAATCGAACCCCGCGACCGCCACTATATTTCGACAAGGAGGCCTCGCAAAAAATTTTCGATTTTTTGAGAGGAGTGGAATTTATGTAGGAAATTAGGAGTGAGTAGAGATGCTTACGACCATATCACGTTGAATGCACGCCATCCCGTCCGATCTGGCAAGTTAAGCAACGTTGAGTCCAGTTAGTACTTGGATCGGAGACGGCCTGGGAATCCTGGATGTTGTAAGCTTTTTGCATTTTTGAATTTGACATAGGATGAATTATTTTAAGTGCCGTTCTATTAGAGGTGCCGTTCTATTAGAGGTGCCGTTCTATTAGAGGTGCCGTTTTAATACAGTTTTTACAGAGTATATTGTTTAGTTCAATTTAACATTTTTTATTTCAAGAATAATGAGAGCGATTTTTATAAACACAAATTTTCAGAGAAAAAAAAATCGAAAAATCAAAAATTTACGAATTTTTTTGCTTTTTTCAATTTTATTCATTTCCAAACTGTAACTTATTTTAATAAACGTGAATCAAACATTATTCCACTGCTTCACGTTGCCCATTTTGTTTCCAACACTGTGTTCAGTGCAATTCGGATTTTCAGACGACTGGGAAACAATGTCAACGACATTTTTTCTCAAATATTTTTAGTTATTTTGTCTCCCCGAAAGGAGACGTTCCAAAATTTATAGCTAACGCCAAATTTCTTTGGGTCAGTTTCAATGTTTACCTCAAACTTGGGTAATTAAACCGACGCTTTCGGCGTGCCCTCCGAGTAATGCTACGGCAACAGCCGACACGAATCGAACCCCGCGACCGCCACTATATTTCGACAAGGAGGCCTCGCAAAAAATTTTCGATTTTTTGAGAGGAGTGGAATTTATGTAGGAAATTAGGAGTGAGTAGAGATGCTTACGACCATATCACGTTGAATGCACGCCATCCCGTCCGATCTGGCAAGTTAAGCAACGTTGAGTCCAGTTAGTACTTGGATCGGAGACGGCCTGGGAATCCTGGATGTTGTAAGCTTTTTGCATTTTTGAATTTGACATAGGATGAATTATTTTAAGTGCCGTTCTATTAGAGGTGCCGTTCTATTAGAGGTGCCGTTCTATTAGAGGTGCCGTTTTAATACAGTTTTTACAGAGTATATTGTTTAGTTCAATTTAACATTTTTTATTTCAAGAATAATGAGAGCGATTTTTATAAACACAAATTTTCAGAGAAAAAAAAATCGAAAAATCAAAAATTTACGAATTTTTTTGCTTTTTTCAATTTTATTCATTTCCAAACTGTAACTTATTTTAATAAACGTGAATCAAACATTATTCCACTGCTTCACGTTGCCCATTTTGTTTCCAACACTGTGTTCAGTGCAATTCGGATTTTCAGACGACTGGGAAACAATGTCAACGACATTTTTTCTCAAATATTTTTAGTTATTTTGTCTCCCCGAAAGGAGACGTTCCAAAATTTATAGCTAACGCCAAATTTCTTTGGGTCAGTTTCAATGTTTACCTCAAACTTGGGTAATTAAACCGACGCTTTCGGCGTGCCCTCCGAGTAATGCTACGGCAACAGCCGACACGAATCGAACCCCGCGACCGCCACTATATTTCGACAAGGAGGCCTCGCAAAAAATTTTCGATTTTTTGAGAGGAGTGGAATTTATGTAGGAAATTAGGAGTGAGTAGAGATGCTTACGACCATATCACGTTGAATGCACGCCATCCCGTCCGATCTGGCAAGTTAAGCAACGTTGAGTCCAGTTAGTACTTGGATCGGAGACGGCCTGGGAATCCTGGATGTTGTAAGCTTTTTGCATTTTTGAATTTGACATAGGATGAATTATTTTAAGTGCCGTTCTATTAGAGGTGCCGTTCTATTAGAGGTGCCGTTCTATTAGAGGTGCCGTTTTAATACAGTTTTTACAGAGTATATTGTTTAGTTCAATTTAACATTTTTTATTTCAAGAATAATGAGAGCGATTTTTATAAACACAAATTTTCAGAGAAAAAAAAATCGAAAAATCAAAAATTTACGAATTTTTTTGCTTTTTTCAATTTTATTCATTTCCAAACTGTAACTTATTTTAATAAACGTGAATCAAACATTATTCCACTGCTTCACGTTGCCCATTTTGTTTCCAACACTGTGTTCAGTGCAATTCGGATTTTCAGACGACTGGGAAACAATGTCAACGACATTTTTTCTCAAATATTTTTAGTTATTTTGTCTCCCCGAAAGGAGACGTTCCAAAATTTATAGCTAACGCCAAATTTCTTTGGGTCAGTTTCAATGTTTACCTCAAACTTGGGTAATTAAACCGACGCTTTCGGCGTGCCCTCCGAGTAATGCTACGGCAACAGCCGACACGAATCGAACCCCGCGACCGCCACTATATTTCGACAAGGAGGCCTCGCAAAAAATTTTCGATTTTTTGAGAGGAGTGGAATTTATGTAGGAAATTAGGAGTGAGTAGAGATGCTTACGACCATATCACGTTGAATGCACGCCATCCCGTCCGATCTGGCAAGTTAAGCAACGTTGAGTCCAGTTAGTACTTGGATCGGAGACGGCCTGGGAATCCTGGATGTTGTAAGCTTTTTGCATTTTTGAATTTGACATAGGATGAATTATTTTAAGTGCCGTTCTATTAGAGGTGCCGTTCTATTAGAGGTGCCGTTCTATTAGAGGTGCCGTTTTAATACAGTTTTTACAGAGTATATTGTTTAGTTCAATTTAACATTTTTTATTTCAAGAATAATGAGAGCGATTTTTATAAACACAAATTTTCAGAGAAAAAAAAATCGAAAAATCAAAAATTTACGAATTTTTTTGCTTTTTTCAATTTTATTCATTTCCAAACTGTAACTTATTTTAATAAACGTGAATCAAACATTATTCCACTGCTTCACGTTGCCCATTTTGTTTCCAACACTGTGTTCAGTGCAATTCGGATTTTCAGACGACTGGGAAACAATGTCAACGACATTTTTTCTCAAATATTTTTAGTTATTTTGTCTCCCCGAAAGGAGACGTTCCAAAATTTATAGCTAACGCCAAATTTCTTTGGGTCAGTTTCAATGTTTACCTCAAACTTGGGTAATTAAACCGACGCTTTCGGCGTGCCCTCCGAGTAATGCTACGGCAACAGCCGACACGAATCGAACCCCGCGACCGCCACTATATTTCGACAAGGAGGCCTCGCAAAAAATTTTCGATTTTTTGAGAGGAGTGGAATTTATGTAGGAAATTAGGAGTGAGTAGAGATGCTTACGACCATATCACGTTGAATGCACGCCATCCCGTCCGATCTGGCAAGTTAAGCAACGTTGAGTCCAGTTAGTACTTGGATCGGAGACGGCCTGGGAATCCTGGATGTTGTAAGCTTTTTGCATTTTTGAATTTGACATAGGATGAATTATTTTAAGTGCCGTTCTATTAGAGGTGCCGTTCTATTAGAGGTGCCGTTCTATTAGAGGTGCCGTTTTAATACAGTTTTTACAGAGTATATTGTTTAGTTCAATTTAACATTTTTTATTTCAAGAATAATGAGAGCGATTTTTATAAACACAAATTTTCAGAGAAAAAAAAATCGAAAAATCAAAAATTTACGAATTTTTTTGCTTTTTTCAATTTTATTCATTTCCAAACTGTAACTTATTTTAATAAACGTGAATCAAACATTATTCCACTGCTTCACGTTGCCCATTTTGTTTCCAACACTGTGTTCAGTGCAATTCGGATTTTCAGACGACTGGGAAACAATGTCAACGACATTTTTTCTCAAATATTTTTAGTTATTTTGTCTCCCCGAAAGGAGACGTTCCAAAATTTATAGCTAACGCCAAATTTCTTTGGGTCAGTTTCAATGTTTACCTCAAACTTGGGTAATTAAACCGACGCTTTCGGCGTGCCCTCCGAGTAATGCTACGGCAACAGCCGACACGAATCGAACCCCGCGACCGCCACTATATTTCGACAAGGAGGCCTCGCAAAAAATTTTCGATTTTTTGAGAGGAGTGGAATTTATGTAGGAAATTAGGAGTGAGTAGAGATGCTTACGACCATATCACGTTGAATGCACGCCATCCCGTCCGATCTGGCAAGTTAAGCAACGTTGAGTCCAGTTAGTACTTGGATCGGAGACGGCCTGGGAATCCTGGATGTTGTAAGCTTTTTGCATTTTTGAATTTGACATAGGATGAATTATTTTAAGTGCCGTTCTATTAGAGGTGCCGTTCTATTAGAGGTGCCGTTCTATTAGAGGTGCCGTTTTAATACAGTTTTTACAGAGTATATTGTTTAGTTCAATTTAACATTTTTTATTTCAAGAATAATGAGAGCGATTTTTATAAACACAAATTTTCAGAGAAAAAAAAATCGAAAAATCAAAAATTTACGAATTTTTTTGCTTTTTTCAATTTTATTCATTTCCAAACTGTAACTTATTTTAATAAACGTGAATCAAACATTATTCCACTGCTTCACGTTGCCCATTTTGTTTCCAACACTGTGTTCAGTGCAATTCGGATTTTCAGACGACTGGGAAACAATGTCAACGACATTTTTTCTCAAATATTTTTAGTTATTTTGTCTCCCCGAAAGGAGACGTTCCAAAATTTATAGCTAACGCCAAATTTCTTTGGGTCAGTTTCAATGTTTACCTCAAACTTGGGTAATTAAACCGACGCTTTCGGCGTGCCCTCCGAGTAATGCTACGGCAACAGCCGACACGAATCGAACCCCGCGACCGCCACTATATTTCGACAAGGAGGCCTCGCAAAAAATTTTCGATTTTTTGAGAGGAGTGGAATTTATGTAGGAAATTAGGAGTGAGTAGAGATGCTTACGACCATATCACGTTGAATGCACGCCATCCCGTCCGATCTGGCAAGTTAAGCAACGTTGAGTCCAGTTAGTACTTGGATCGGAGACGGCCTGGGAATCCTGGATGTTGTAAGCTTTTTGCATTTTTGAATTTGACATAGGATGAATTATTTTAAGTGCCGTTCTATTAGAGGTGCCGTTCTATTAGAGGTGCCGTTCTATTAGAGGTGCCGTTTTAATACAGTTTTTACAGAGTATATTGTTTAGTTCAATTTAACATTTTTTATTTCAAGAATAATGAGAGCGATTTTTATAAACACAAATTTTCAGAGAAAAAAAAATCGAAAAATCAAAAATTTACGAATTTTTTTGCTTTTTTTCAATTTTATTCATTTCCAAACTGTAACTTATTTTAATAAACGTGAATCAAACATTATTCCACTGCTTCACGTTGCCCATTTTGTTTCCAACACTGTGTTCAGTGCAATTCGGATTTTCAGACGACTGGGAAACAATGTCAACGACATTTTTTCTCAAATATTTTTAGTTATTTTGTCTCCCCGAAAGGAGACGTTCCAAAATTTATAGCTAACGCCAAATTTCTTTGGGTCAGTTTCAAGAAGACGAGCCTGGGGTGCAATGGTGGCAAGAACCGGCCTCGCCGGACCACCTGTTGCTGTGGAGTTTATAGTGAGGGGCCTTTATATCTGTTTTTTTAATTTCAGACTTCTTTAAAGTCAGACATCAGCACGTCCATTCACTTCTTTTCGAGAGTGATTCACCCGCAGATCCCACTGGTTTAGTGGTTGCATGACAGTGTTATGAACTTAGCCTTTGCCCGCCCTATCTCTTTTCCATTTCTTCTCCGTACCCAGGGTTCCTCACTATGTCCGAAGCCGTTGGATCCGAAGACCACTAGCAACTGACTGAGTTACCCGTCTAAAGCCTCGCGGCCTTCTGCTCTTTCCACATTCCTCCTAGTTTCAAGAACAGGACCTTCACTCCACCTATCTTTATGTCTATCTCTAATTAACATTCCTTCTCCCTTTAGCCGGTTACGAGGCCAAGAGAACAAGTTCAGTAGGTAAGAGAATCGATCACAGGCTTTGTGAGCGGTATTTCTTTCTGACTTCCTTCTTGTCAGTTCAGGTCTTACTTGTCTTTCGTACCAGATTACTGGTTTCTATCATGTTTTGACAAAGTATTCCTCTACAGAATTTTGGCAAAAGAACTATTTTCTTTAGGTTTCCCTTTCTCTTTTCTCTTCCAAATTCTGTTTCCAAATTCATTTTAGTGGGTGAAATCAATCTTTTTTCCTCCCCACTGGTTTTCTGTTATATTTGGATCGACCTACCTCCCCTTATGAGAGGTGTCTCTCCTTTTCTCGGTGTCTCCCTTCCCTCCTCGGGTCTGAGGTCGACCTTCGTTTTTATCGATTTTCTTTTGTTTACTTTGCTTGTTGTTACGGCTCGGTTTCTTTTACGATCGCCTAATTAGTAACTTTAGGAACTTCTATTCCTTTTTCACACTTTGTCCATCATTCCTTCAGGTTTTTTCCTCCATTTATCATAGGAGTTTTAACATACTTTTCACCGTAGATGTGTCTCCAATAGCAGTTTTTACTGTATTCAGCCACCATTCCACACGTCTCTGGTATTATCCTTCTTATTGTAGTCTTCTCAACACCTAGTTTGATCAGACTTTCCTCCGTGGGCTTCCACCACGTTCCCAGTGAACCAACTACTAATGGTAACACTACTAGGGATTTTCCTTGTCTTCTGAATATTTCTTTATATCCATCAGTATACTTATTGATTTTCTCATTCCATGCCTTTTGCATTCCTTCGATGCCTCTTTCGTATGGGACTGTCACATCTGCTAGTATCACATGCTTCCCGTCTGGGCTTTCCAGATAAAGGTCTGGCCTCAGCTGTGATCCAGTATTTGGTACTGTCCGGTCAGTTTTCTTTAACCAATGTCCTTTTGGCCCTCTTTTGATGAGTTCTCTAAACTTATAAAGAACTGCATCGTGTCTTTCCTTTATGATATTTCCTATTGAGTAGTCACACACTTGCAGTATATGCGACTGTGTCTCATTTTCATTCTTTCCACACCTTCTACACAACTTCGTATGGCCTTTTGTCCAAGTGTTGTAGTTGCATGGCAACTGGTTCAGTCTTCCTGGATGGACAAATCTTTGAGCCGAAAAACTCATTTTTCCACCATTCCTGACAAAGCTGTTACTTTGTGGATGCTGTTGAACCACTCTCATTACTTCACTTTTGAATACCTTTTGAGTAAAGAACCTGTGCTGGAGTGCTGTATTGAGCTCCCCTTTCAGTAGGTACATTAACTTCTTTTCCTGGTCTTCAGTGAAGATTTTCTCAATACTTTCTTCGGTTGCTTGCACACTTATGGCAAGTTTCCCTTCTCTTTCAATTATTTTCAGACTATGTAGTGGAGAATCTTTATTCTTACAGAGACTCCTCACCACTTCTCTCACCCTCGTGAACGCATTGAAGCCGAACAACTTGCTGTCGACTGCTCTTTCGTCACTCAGGAATTCTGCCAGATCGTTCAAGTTGACCTCGAACTTTCCAATTTCTACTTTTGCCACCTCCTCTAGGTAGTCTGTATACAACTTTCTGATATAGTTATCAGATGACCATAACTTTTTCATAATGGTTACCAAGAATGTTAATAGGGCTGTGTTCTTTGGACATGCCACTCCTAATCCTCCTTTTCCTACGGGAAGTTGGACATACTCCAACGGTGACCCTTTTAGGGGAATATTGTGGAATTCCTTCACTGACCTCATTACCAAATTGGCAAACACTTTCAGTTCTGACAGTTTAGGTGTCGTGTTCTGGTACATATAGGTCATCTTTGGAAGTATGAAGGCTTTGAGTATATCTAGTTTCTGGTGCATTGCCAGTTGACTCATATTCACTAGATCTATCTCCCTTGACACTTCCGTTATATGATCCATTATGGAAACCCTTGTTTCCGTACCTGTCTGAACACCTAAGTACTTGTAGGTCTCATTTTCCATGAGGTTTCTGATCGGTTTCCCTCTCAAAACTACCTCATTTAACCTGTTTACTTTTCCTTTTTCTAATATCAGACTTGCACATTTAGCCGGTTTGAATAGCAAATTCAGTGCTGAGCAGTCAGCATCCATGGCTGTCAACTCCTTTTGCAACTGTTCACTACTTTCCGCTAATACTGCCATGTCGTCTGCAAATGCCAATACTTTTATTTTTGTTTTCAGGCACCGATGGCCAACGGACCTGTCGAGATGCCTTCTGATGACACTCTCGAGACACATGTTGAAGAGAGTAGGCGAGATTGGGTCTCCCTGCTTCACTCCTGACTTGATCATAATTTGATCACTTTTCTCTGTTCGCGTCGTCACACGTATCGATGCCTCTCGATACATGTCTTCTACGACGTCTACTACTATTTCTGGAAATCCGTAAGATTCCAGAGTTTCCTTTATCAGCTCATGTGGTACTGATCCAAAGGCATTTGTGAGATCTAACCATGCTACGGCTATGTTTCTCTTTTTGCCCTTGGCCACATCTATGGCTGTTCTCAATATTCCGATACTTTCATTACATCCTTCTCTTTCTTGGAAACCTCTCTGACACTTGCTCATCACCCCTTTCACTGCTCTAATCCTTCTGTTCCAGAGACTAGAATACAGTTTATAGATGGTTGGCATCAGACTGATAGGCCTCCAATTATCCGGTTTGGACTCATCTCCTCCCTTATAGAGAAGAATTGTCTCTGCCTCTTTCCAATGCTTTGGAATTTTTCTGTGTTCTCTACACTCATTATAGATCTGTGACAGCATTTTCAACTCGGGATCAAACCATTTCAGGTGATGGTACCTTAATCCATCTACACCTGGTGCGGTGTCCTTTGTCTTTTTCAATGCTTCAGTCACTTCACTTTCACTGAATTCACCTTCAATCCACATTCCCACTTCAACTTTCGGGAGGCGTGAACACATTTCCTTAAGTGTTTCCTTTGGCACATTTGTCTCGGCAGTGGTCCCTTCAAAGAACTTTTGTACTTTGGCTATTGGGATCTCACACTGCTTTGAATGCTTACCAATTATTCTATTGTAGGTTTTGGCTCGGTTCTCACTGTATGAGGCCATTAATGACTTCATACTTTCTTGACCGCCATTCCCTTTACCACTTTTTGGTTTCATTTTCTTTTCAGTCTGGGTACACATTTCACCCTCTTCACATTCCAATGGTGGACATCTTTTCTCAATCAGTTCTACTGCTTTCTCATCTCCGGCTGACGCCTTCTGAATTGCTGCAGTGAGAACATCTGTCATCCATTCCAACCTTTGGAAACTTTTTCCATCTTCCACATACGATTTGAATTCTTTCTCAAACCATACTCTTACTCTTTTAACCAGCTCATCTGGTTTTCCTGTTGGCACTTTTTGCTCTTTTTCCTTTTGTTTTCTCGGTTTCTCTTTGACCGGTACTCGCTTTTTACTTCTTTTTTCATTGATCGCTGGAGGTGTCTGCACTCTCATTTCCATCAACTTTGGAATGACTGAGTCTACAGATCCCTCTAAATTCTCAATTTCACTTATTTCATTTTCAGGTTCCTGCTCAATGGTCTTCAGATGTTCAACTTCATCATCACCATGGTCAGAATCCCGATGCACTGTGAACGTCATATCGTCTTCTACAACGAATGAATCGATCATTTCTTCCAGAATAACTTCCTTTTGTTTTTCTGTTTTTAATAAATTTTGCCTATTATAGGGCTCAGGACATAACTCATATCCCTTACTTTTCAGAATGTCCTTCATATTGGTTCTGAATGACCTTACGTCCTCTTCAGAATACCAATTATAACCACATTCATCTACTATTGATTTTGCCATAAGACAGACATGCACTCCACAATTCACATTATCTCTCTGTGGGGGTGGTGGGAATTCATAGTACTGCCTTTTCCTTTTCATGGACTCTAAAAGAATCTCTACATTTCCTTTTGGTTCCTCGCCTTTCGGATCCAGATACCAATACACATCGTGCTCTATCACTAATAGAACCCAATGATTACTTTCACAAATTGGAAAGAAGCATGTTCCTGGGCCACTAGTACGCCTCAGCAAATCCTCTGCTCCATTTCTCACATAAACTGGCCACAGAACCGGATCGATTGCCGTAAAATATTTTCGATTCTCGGTTATTGTGCACATGTACATATGTATTACCTCATCCGTCAACCAAGCGTCAATCGTTGTCTCATGCTCTAGACACCACGAGTTGAACTGGTTTCTTGGGACTTTAAGTACTGTAGTGAGAATACCTTCTTTTTCCAGGTCTACCACGATTGGATCATCGATCTTTTTCGTTATCTGGAGTGTAATCTCATTTTCTTTGTCGGGTAATCTAGCTGGCTTCATTGCCAAACTCGATCTTCTCTTTGCCGCTGCCTCCCTAGAAGCTTTGGCGTATTCTTCTCTTTTTTCTCTTATCCTCTGAGCTACCGATTGCTCAGGGTTTATACATTGTTCGAGTCCTGCCGCCAGACTTCGCCTGACATTCGACTCTGGGATGATTGACAGACGGGGTTCTTTCTTTTTGACCTCCGCTATCTTCACCTCCTCTTCCTTTTTCTGTGCCGACTCTTTCAGTGTGCTAAGCTGTTTTGCCACAAACTTGGGTAATTAAACCGACGCTTTCGGCGTGCCCTCCGAGTAATGCTACGGCAACAGCCGACACGAATCGAACCCCGCGACCGCCACTATATTTCGACAAGGAGGCCTCGCAAAAAATTTTCGATTTTTTGAGAGGAGTGGAATTTATGTAGGAAATTAGGAGTGAGTAGAGATGCTTACGACCATATCACGTTGAATGCACGCCATCCCGTCCGATCTGGCAAGTTAAGCAACGTTGAGTCCAGTTAGTACTTGGATCGGAGACGGCCTGGGAATCCTGGATGTTGTAAGCTTTTTGCATTTTTGAATTTGACATAGGATGAATTATTTTAAGTGCCGTTCTATTAGAGGTGCCGTTCTATTAGAGGTGCCGTTCTATTAGAGGTGCCGTTTTAATACAGTTTTTACAGAGTATATTGTTTAGTTCAATTTAACATTTTTTATTTCAAGAATAATGAGAGCGATTTTTATAAACACAAATTTTCAGAGAAAAAAAAATCGAAAAATCAAAAATTTACGAATTTTTTTGCTTTTTTTCAATTTTATTCATTTCCAAACTGTAACTTATTTTAATAAACGTGAATCAAACATTATTCCACTGCTTCACGTTGCCCATTTTGTTTCCAACACTGTGTTCAGTGCAATTCGGATTTTCAGACGACTGGGAAACAATGTCAACGACATTTTTTCTCAAATATTTTTAGTTATTTTGTCTCCCCGAAAGGAGACGTTCCAAAATTTATAGCTAACGCCAAATTTCTTTGGGTCAGTTTCAATGTTTACCTCAAACTTGGGTAATTAAACCGACGCTTTCGGCGTGCCCTCCGAGTAATGCTACGGCAACAGCCGACACGAATCGAACCCCGCGACCGCCACTATATTTCGACAAGGAGGCCTCGCAAAAAATTTTCGATTTTTTGAGAGGAGTGGAATTTATGTAGGAAATTAGGAGTGAGTAGAGATGCTTACGACCATATCACGTTGAATGCACGCCATCCCGTCCGATCTGGCAAGTTAAGCAACGTTGAGTCCAGTTAGTACTTGGATCGGAGACGGCCTGGGAATCCTGGATGTTGTAAGCTTTTTGCATTTTTGAATTTGACATAGGATGAATTATTTTAAGTGCCGTTCTATTAGAGGTGCCGTTCTATTAGAGGTGCCGTTCTATTAGAGGTGCCGTTTTAATACAGTTTTTACAGAGTATATTGTTTAGTTCAATTTAACATTTTTTATTTCAAGAATAATGAGAGCGATTTTTATAAACACAAATTTTCAGAGAAAAAAAAATCGAAAAATCAAAAATTTACGAATTTTTTTGCTTTTTTCAATTTTATTCATTTCCAAACTGTAACTTATTTTAATAAACGTGAATCAAACATTATTCCACTGCTTCACGTTGCCCATTTTGTTTCCAACACTGTGTTCAGTGCAATTCGGATTTTCAGACGACTGGGAAACAATGTCAACGACATTTTTTCTCAAATATTTTTAGTTATTTTGTCTCCCCGAAAGGAGACGTTCCAAAATTTATAGCTAACGCCAAATTTCTTTGGGTCAGTTTCAATGTTTACCTCAAACTTGGGTAATTAAACCGACGCTTTCGGCGTGCCCTCCGAGTAATGCTACGGCAACAGCCGACACGAATCGAACCCCGCGACCGCCACTATATTTCGACAAGGAGGCCTCGCAAAAAATTTTCGATTTTTTGAGAGGAGTGGAATTTATGTAGGAAATTAGGAGTGAGTAGAGATGCTTACGACCATATCACGTTGAATGCACGCCATCCCGTCCGATCTGGCAAGTTAAGCAACGTTGAGTCCAGTTAGTACTTGGATCGGAGACGGCCTGGGAATCCTGGATGTTGTAAGCTTTTTGCATTTTTGAATTTGACATAGGATGAATTATTTTAAGTGCCGTTCTATTAGAGGTGCCGTTCTATTAGAGGTGCCGTTCTATTAGAGGTGCCGTTTTAATACAGTTTTTACAGAGTATATTGTTTAGTTCAATTTAACATTTTTTATTTCAAGAATAATGAGAGCGATTTTTATAAACACAAATTTTCAGAGAAAAAAAAATCGAAAAATCAAAAATTTACGAATTTTTTTGCTTTTTTCAATTTTATTCATTTCCAAACTGTAACTTATTTTAATAAACGTGAATCAAACATTATTCCACTGCTTCACGTTGCCCATTTTGTTTCCAACACTGTGTTCAGTGCAATTCGGATTTTCAGACGACTGGGAAACAATGTCAACGACATTTTTTCTCAAATATTTTTAGTTATTTTGTCTCCCCGAAAGGAGACGTTCCAAAATTTATAGCTAACGCCAAATTTCTTTGGGTCAGTTTCAATGTTTACCTCAAACTTGGGTAATTAAACCGACGCTTTCGGCGTGCCCTCCGAGTAATGCTACGGCAACAGCCGACACGAATCGAACCCCGCGACCGCCACTATATTTCGACAAGGAGGCCTCGCAAAAAATTTTCGATTTTTTGAGAGGAGTGGAATTTATGTAGGAAATTAGGAGTGAGTACACAGGTAAAACGGGGATGCCGAGAAATGGGGTGATCGGCAGCTTGAGAACCGCAAACAGGCGAAGAATGGTCGGTCGGCAGCCGAAAAACCGCGAATTGCTGAAGGGTTGCCGACTGGTGGCTGGCAAGCCGCAAACAGCCCAAAAGAGGTCCAAAGTAAAAATTGTTAGAATTCTATAGAAACTCACAACTTTTGTGGAAAAAATTTTGTGTACGATACCTCAGAATCCTTTCTAGTCTAATGACAGTCTTTATTTCTAAAAATTTAATAATTTTGATAAAGTGGCTGACTGGTAGCTGAACGGCGGCTGAAGAACCGCGGGTTGGTCAGCGGTGGTTCGTCGGCAGGCCAATGGCGGCCGAATGGTGGTTCAAGGTGTATGTCTATAGTGATTTTAACAAGTTCTTGTAATCCGGTTTCTGATAGAGTGATGAAAAGAGTTAAGATAAAATGTTTTTCATAGAATGTAGATTAGGAGGCACTATTCTAGAACGCCGGAACGAAAAAAAAATCCCGGAACGAAAATAAAAAATCCCGGAACGAAAAAAAATCCCGGAACCAAAAAAAAATCCCGGAACCAAAAAAAAATCCCGGAACCAAAAAAAAATCCCGGTACCAAAAAAAAATCCCGGTACCAAAATTTTCATTCTATTATTTGAATTTTTTACCTTTTTCTTTCAATATGTGTCTTATAATTTAGCTAGTCATACATGTTTTCTTCACTCTGCCTTTTAATTATTAAACATGATTTTTGCGGATATATAGTTTTTATTCGATTTAAATGTGTAAAAGGTCTTCTTCTTCTTCTTCTTTTGGCTGGAGGGCATCTGGATGGGGAACAGGAGGGTACACCTCAATGACATTTATGCCAGAGATGAAGACAGGAACAAGAAAGTACTGTATCAAGAGAGAAACAGTGAAGATGAAACCGATCAGGAAGATGAGTCCGAAGCTGAACAGGAAGATGAATCCGAAGCTGAACAGGAAGACGAATCCGAAGCTGAGCAGGAAGATGAACCCAATACTGATGATGAACCCAAGACCTACTCAAGTACTTGTTACAGTGTCAAAGTTTTACTCCTCGCTTTTTTTCTCGCCGAGAACGGAGCTTTGATTTACACGCAACTTTTTGCGTTTTTGAAACGTTATTTTGTTTTCAATCGTTTCTGGTCTAAAAATTATGTCATTCAAAAGGAAGTTGCTGGTGTATGTTAACAAAGGTCTCTTTGTTTTAACGCAAATACATTTTAATTCCAAAGATTTGACCAAAGAAATTTGGATCTGACTGAAAAATTCGTTTCTTTCAGCAGTCAGTGCTAGATTTGGAGTTATTGCAGGGAATCGTAGAAGCGGATCTGTATCAAATCACCCTTAGGTTGTCAACTTCTTTTAGGGTGACTCATGTAACTGTAGTTCATGGATGGAAACAAATTATCGGAATGAGAAAGTTCGTCGTTACATACCACACGTTTTGAAACAACATGAGATGATACATCACATGGACCTAAGTTGGTTCTTAGTACTTTTACACCCAACACACGTATGGTCAAGCTGTTTATTTATTAGAAATAAGTAGTTGAGTTGTTACTCTAACGATGTGAGGGAAGTACAGTGTGTGGACTAAGATTTGCGCGTTCTGGATGTTCTCAAACCGAAAAAAGTGGTTTTTTAAATCTGGTACTCAGTACTCTGGGTGGAGTAGTGGGAACTCCTGAACGAAGACAGGGAAGTAACATCAGATGTTTACGTTTCTTATTTTGAGAAATTTAAAATCATGTGACTTCAGGACGGGGAGATATAACAAAACGGCGTTTTCAGTATGACAAACCTTTTTCATGTGTTGGGAAAGTAACCCACAACAAACTGTTGCCATCTGGCTGGACAACACTTTTTTATTCATTGTATTAATCCAACCTTCTTCTCTTTAATTACAAACATTTTGCCTGACTTCAACGACATTTTAATAGGAAAGAATCCAAATAAAAAGGGGATATCAAAAAGAAGTTTCCTTTTCCAGTGATCTCGAATAGATGGTCTACGCAGAGAGAATCAGTAAGCTATCAAAATCTTATCAGAAGACTACCAATGCTGATAAACAGTATTTTGAATTTTAGAAATCTTTCTGGATTTGAAAAAATAAAATCACAGTTTTATCGAAAAATTGCAGAAAATTATGAACCAACCTATTAATAGAATGAAAATTTTGGTTCCGGGATTTTTTTTTGGTTCCGGGATTTTTTTTTGGTTCCGGGATTTTTTTTTCGTTCCGGGATTTTTTTTTCGTTCCGGGATTTTTTTTTCGTTCCGGGATTTTTTTTTCGTTCCGGGATTTTTTTTTTCGTTCCGGCGTTCTAGAACAGTGCCGATTAGGATAACAAGATTAAATACAGTAATACGTCTAATAGAGGTGCTCCTGGTAGGAAGAGTTTGGAGCTCAATATTTCAACTCCCTCATGAGCTATCTAATTTTTTCCAACAGAAGAAATATTTTATAAGTATTCAGCTATGTTTTGTCTGTTTGTAACTTTTTGATATCTTCTTCGAGAAAAAAGATATGCCGCGTTGAACATAGTTCTTTGTCGACACCTCACTAGAGGTGTTACGGTAAACTATACACTGTCACTTACAATTCTTTTTAGTTTTGCCAAATTCCCAATGTTCGAAAGTCTAGTTCAGAGTACTAAATGACTCATGAATCAACCTAATGTTTCCAGTTACACTTCTGGAATCTTGATAAGTCTTAGAAAAATGGAACTACTCTATGTTTTCCGACACTAGTATAAAAGTGTTTCTTTTTTCGAAACTATCTGTTCTTTCTCTAGTTTTTTTCTGCTTTCTGTGAAAAATTCGCTTTAAAATCTGTTCTTTAATTGCTAATTGACTCACAGCCAGCGAAGCAGTGAAGCCTCTAGAAAGCGCAACGACACTCCGGTATCCCGGCCGAGCGTGTTGTTTACCGTAAACCCACATCACATTTATTTTATTCGCCGGCAGTCATTTTTTCCCCATTTTCAAAGCGTATTTCGCTTAAACTCGAGTTTTTTCACTGAAAACAAGTTACAAAATGTAGAGAAAAGTTAAATTTATCTATTGAAAACTGTCGGAAGCTATTTTCGAAACAAAATTTGGACTTTCGCAACGAAAAACGGCTTTTCGAAAATCAAAATAGAGTTTCCTTTCGATTTTCATTTCGGAACAGTCTAATATATGATTTCAGGTGGATAAAAAGGTAAGTATGTAAGTTTGAACTGCTCCGAAATGAAAATTGGTTGAAAATTTTTATTTTTTGGGCCTTGTGGCGGAAGTCGGTTTTTAAACACCTTTAAATGAAAATGGGGTTGTTTCGCTCATTTTCTTATTGAAACGAAGTTAATGTTTTTCAGTTGGAAATGAGGTAGGCCAGTAAGTTATCGTTTCGAAAAGAAAATTAGTCAAAAATAACAGTCGTAACTTGTTTTTATGAAAAAAGATTGAGTGAAAATCGGAAAAAATCACAAGTCCGGAGAATATGGGAAAATGAACGAAGAAGGAATTACAATACTACATTAAAACACATTGTTAACTAAGTATAGGACTAATAAAGTAGAAATCGTATTCAGAACGAAGTATAATACCAATAATAGGGGGTAGGTGCTGCCCAAATTTTGAATCGCCAGCAGCTCAGAGGCAGGCTGCCGGCGGCCCGGGGTTTGAACTGCGGGTTGTTCCCGTTTGAACCTCCTCCGGGCTGCCGATCACCCATTTCTCGGCATCCCCGTTTTACCTGTGTAGAGATGCTTACGACCATATCACGTTGAATGCACGCCATCCCGTCCGATCTGGCAAGTTAAGCAACGTTGAGTCCAGTTAGTACTTGGATCGGAGACGGCCTGGGAATCCTGGATGTTGTAAGCTTTTTGCATTTTTGAATTTGACATAGGATGAATTATTTTAAGTGCCGTTCTATTAGAGGTGCCGTTCTATTAGAGGTGCCGTTCTATTAGAGGTGCCGTTTTAATACAGTTTTTACAGAGTATATTGTTTAGTTCAATTTAACATTTTTTATTTCAAGAATAATGAGAGCGATTTTTATAAACACAAATTTTCAGAGAAAAAAAAATCGAAAAATCAAAAATTTACGAATTTTTTTGCTTTTTTCAATTTTATTCATTTCCAAACTGTAACTTATTTTAATAAACGTGAATCAAACATTATTCCACTGCTTCACGTTGCCCATTTTGTTTCCAACACTGTGTTCAGTGCAATTCGGATTTTCAGACGACTGGGAAACAATGTCAACGACATTTTTTCTCAAATATTTTTAGTTATTTTGTCTCCCCGAAAGGAGACGTTCCAAAATTTATAGCTAACGCCAAATTTCTTTGGGTCAGTTTCAATGTTTACCTCAAACTTGGGTAATTAAACCGACGCTTTCGGCGTGCCCTCCGAGTAATGCTACGGCAACAGCCGACACGAATCGAACCCCGCGACCGCCACTATATTTCGACAAGGAGGCCTCGCAAAAAATTTTCGATTTTTTGAGAGGAGTGGAATTTATGTAGGAAATTAGGAGTGAGTAGAGATGCTTACGACCATATCACGTTGAATGCACGCCATCCCGTCCGATCTGGCAAGTTAAGCAACGTTGAGTCCAGTTAGTACTTGGATCGGAGACGGCCTGGGAATCCTGGATGTTGTAAGCTTTTTGCATTTTTGAATTTGACATAGGATGAATTATTTTAAGTGCCGTTCTATTAGAGGTGCCGTTCTATTAGAGGTGCCGTTCTATTAGAGGTGCCGTTTTAATACAGTTTTTACAGAGTATATTGTTTAGTTCAATTTAACATTTTTTATTTCAAGAATAATGAGAGCGATTTTTATAAACACAAATTTTCAGAGAAAAAAAAATCGAAAAATCAAAAATTTACGAATTTTTTTGCTTTTTTCAATTTTATTCATTTCCAAACTGTAACTTATTTTAATAAACGTGAATCAAACATTATTCCACTGCTTCACGTTGCCCATTTTGTTTCCAACACTGTGTTCAGTGCAATTCGGATTTTCAGACGACTGGGAAACAATGTCAACGACATTTTTTCTCAAATATTTTTAGTTATTTTGTCTCCCCGAAAGGAGACGTTCCAAAATTTATAGCTAACGCCAAATTTCTTTGGGTCAGTTTCAATGTTTACCTCAAACTTGGGTAATTAAACCGACGCTTTCGGCGTGCCCTCCGAGTAATGCTACGGCAACAGCCGACACGAATCGAACCCCGCGACCGCCACTATATTTCGACAAGGAGGCCTCGCAAAAAATTTTCGATTTTTTGAGAGGAGTGGAATTTATGTAGGAAATTAGGAGTGAGTAGAGATGCTTACGACCATATCACGTTGAATGCACGCCATCCCGTCCGATCTGGCAAGTTAAGCAACGTTGAGTCCAGTTAGTACTTGGATCGGAGACGGCCTGGGAATCCTGGATGTTGTAAGCTTTTTGCATTTTTGAATTTGACATAGGATGAATTATTTTAAGTGCCGTTCTATTAGAGGTGCCGTTCTATTAGAGGTGCCGTTTTAATACAGTTTTTACAGAGTATATTGTTTAGTTCAATTTAACATTTTTTATTTCAAGAATAATGAGAGCGATTTTTATAAACACAAATTTTCAGAGAAAAAAAAATCGAAAAATCAAAAATTTACGAATTTTTTTGCTTTTTTCAATTTTATTCATTTCCAAACTGTAACTTATTTTAATAAACGTGAATCAAACATTATTCCACTGCTTCACGTTGCCCATTTTGTTTCCAACACTGTGTTCAGTGCAATTCGGATTTTCAGACGACTGGGAAACAATGTCAACGACATTTTTTCTCAAATATTTTTAGTTATTTTGTCTCCCCGAAAGGAGACGTTCCAAAATTTATAGCTAACGCCAAATTTCTTTGGGTCAGTTTCAATGTTTACCTCAAACTTGGGTAATTAAACCGACGCTTTCGGCGTGCCCTCCGAGTAATGCTACGGCAACAGCCGACACGAATCGAACCCCGCGACCGCCACTATATTTCGACAAGGAGGCCTCGCAAAAAATTTTCGATTTTTTGAGAGGAGTGGAATTTATGTAGGAAATTAGGAGTGAGTAGAGATGCTTACGACCATATCACGTTGAATGCACGCCATCCCGTCCGATCTGGCAAGTTAAGCAACGTTGAGTCCAGTTAGTACTTGGATCGGAGACGGCCTGGGAATCCTGGATGTTGTAAGCTTTTTGCATTTTTGAATTTGACATAGGATGAATTATTTTAAGTGCCGTTCTATTAGAGGTGCCGTTCTATTAGAGGTGCCGTTCTATTAGAGGTGCCGTTTTAATACAGTTTTTACAGAGTATATTGTTTAGTTCAATTTAACATTTTTTATTTCAAGAATAATGAGAGCGATTTTTATAAACACAAATTTTCAGAGAAAAAAAAATCGAAAAATCAAAAATTTACGAATTTTTTTGCTTTTTTCAATTTTATTCATTTCCAAACTGTAACTTATTTTAATAAACGTGAATCAAACATTATTCCACTGCTTCACGTTGCCCATTTTGTTTCCAACACTGTGTTCAGTGCAATTCGGATTTTCAGACGACTGGGAAACAATGTCAACGACATTTTTTCTCAAATATTTTTAGTTATTTTGTCTCCCCGAAAGGAGACGTTCCAAAATTTATAGCTAACGCCAAATTTCTTTGGGTCAGTTTCAATGTTTACCTCAAACTTGGGTAATTAAACCGACGCTTTCGGCGTGCCCTCCGAGTAATGCTACGGCAACAGCCGACACGAATCGAACCCCGCGACCGCCACTATATTTCGACAAGGAGGCCTCGCAAAAAATTTTCGATTTTTTGAGAGGAGTGGAATTTATGTAGGAAATTAGGAGTGAGTAGAGATGCTTACGACCATATCACGTTGAATGCACGCCATCCCGTCCGATCTGGCAAGTTAAGCAACGTTGAGTCCAGTTAGTACTTGGATCGGAGACGGCCTGGGAATCCTGGATGTTGTAAGCTTTTTGCATTTTTGAATTTGACATAGGATGAATTATTTTAAGTGCCGTTCTATTAGAGGTGCCGTTCTATTAGAGGTGCCGTTCTATTAGAGGTGCCGTTTTAATACAGTTTTTACAGAGTATATTGTTTAGTTCAATTTAACATTTTTTATTTCAAGAATAATGAGAGCGATTTTTATAAACACAAATTTTCAGAGAAAAAAAAATCGAAAAATCAAAAATTTACGAATTTTTTTGCTTTTTTCAATTTTATTCATTTCCAAACTGTAACTTATTTTAATAAACGTGAATCAAACATTATTCCACTGCTTCACGTTGCCCATTTTGTTTCCAACACTGTGTTCAGTGCAATTCGGATTTTCAGACGACTGGGAAACAATGTCAACGACATTTTTTCTCAAATATTTTTAGTTATTTTGTCTCCCCGAAAGGAGACGTTCCAAAATTTATAGCTAACGCCAAATTTCTTTGGGTCAGTTTCAATGTTTACCTCAAACTTGGGTAATTAAACCGACGCTTTCGGCGTGCCCTCCGAGTAATGCTACGGCAACAGCCGACACGAATCGAACCCCGCGACCGCCACTATATTTCGACAAGGAGGCCTCGCAAAAAATTTTCGATTTTTTGAGAGGAGTGGAATTTATGTAGGAAATTAGGAGTGAGTAGAGATGCTTACGACCATATCACGTTGAATGCACGCCATCCCGTCCGATCTGGCAAGTTAAGCAACGTTGAGTCCAGTTAGTACTTGGATCGGAGACGGCCTGGGAATCCTGGATGTTGTAAGCTTTTTGCATTTTTGAATTTGACATAGGATGAATTATTTTAAGTGCCGTTCTATTAGAGGTGCCGTTCTATTAGAGGTGCCGTTCTATTAGAGGTGCCGTTTTAATACAGTTTTTACAGAGTATATTGTTTAGTTCAATTTAACATTTTTTATTTCAAGAATAATGAGAGCGATTTTTATAAACACAAATTTTCAGAGAAAAAAAAATCGAAAAATCAAAAATTTACGAATTTTTTTGCTTTTTTCAATTTTATTCATTTCCAAACTGTAACTTATTTTAATAAACGTGAATCAAACATTATTCCACTGCTTCACGTTGCCCATTTTGTTTCCAACACTGTGTTCAGTGCAATTCGGATTTTCAGACGACTGGGAAACAATGTCAACGACATTTTTTCTCAAATATTTTTAGTTATTTTGTCTCCCCGAAAGGAGACGTTCCAAAATTTATAGCTAACGCCAAATTTCTTTGGGTCAGTTTCAATGGCGAGCCTGCTACAGCGGCGGGAGTCTACCTCACGGTAGGTCCGCTAGCTGTGATGTAAGAAATCATTAAACTCTTCATCAGTTTGGTTCATTTGTACAAAGTGGGTTTGTGCAGATGGGTCGAGTTCAGGGAACCCCAGGGTCTATGTGTTCATCACTACTATGCTGGTCAGTAGCTGCTTTGATGGTTTCGGACCCTGGGTATTTACCATCCCCCTCCCTTATATGAACAATGATTATTATCAGATCAGGATTCCTCCAACTATGTCATAGTCGTCGGGTGTTGGCACACCACTGACTATGACGGAGTTTCCCGCCAGGAGCCTCACGGCCTTCAACTTTCCCTTTCAGGTTTGCACCCTCCAGATCCAGTCGGCATCCAACCGGTCCGCGCGTGTGTTCTTCAGGCCAGAGCTCTATTTCAGATCTAGAGACAGAGACCATCCGAAACACATTGCCAGATCAGATTGCGGTGGTTGGGCATCCATACTTCCGGGTCGCTACCCAACTCCTCCCTACCGCCCAAACGGAGAGCACCGGAATGATACTCTCCCCCAATGAGGAGCCGGTTTAGTGATTAGCTAACGCCGACTTTTATTTTTATGTTGGGGGCTTATCTGACGGTATTCACCGTGATACGCCTTGTCCAACGTTTTCTTGGAAGAACTGGTTCTGGCTGTTTTTGCCTGTTTGCCGAGCACCAGTTTGTTTTTTGGATCCTCGCCAATTTTTGCCTTTTTTGGACTTTGATCTTCTCTTTTTCTCTTCCTCCGATCTTTTCTCCTCCGGCCTTGTTTTAAAAGGCTGGAATCGATCTGAAACCTGGACATTATCCATCGGTTCGTCTCCGAATCTGACTTCCTGCTGGTCTTTTCTGCAGTACAGTTCGGTCACGATTTTGTAGCTATCTCCGAAGATATGCCTCCAGTAGATTTGTTTGGAAGATTCAAGAGCAATCATGGAGATGTCTGGGATTAAGTTTCTGATTTGCCCATCAGAGAGACCCAGCATTCTCAGAGAGTTTGAGGTGTCTGGCCAGTAGGATCCAAGACTTCCAACCACTAGTGGAAGGATTACTGCTCTCTTTCCCAGTCTTGCGAAGTAATCAATAAAGTGACTGTACTTTTTCATCTTCCAGTCCCACGCGGCTTCAATCGCAACAACTCCATTTTCGTATGGTACCGTAACATCCGCTAGTAGGACTTCCGGTCCATCTCTTTGTATCATGATGATATCTGGACGCTCTCTGGTTGGTCCGGGCTCCGTATCCACCATTATGTCATATAAGTTGTTGTTTTTTCTTCCTTTTATCACCTCTTGCAAGATTCTGTTTAAGACACGATCATGCCTTTGGGTGATTCCAGTTGAAAAGTTGTATTTGCAATGCTGGAGGATGTGAGCCTGGGACTCGCATTCGTAGCCGCACCACCTGCAGTTTTTCGGAAGTTCTTTACTGAAGTTATTTCCATTGCAGACCAGCTGGCTCAGCCGTGCTGGGTGTACGAACTTTTGGGTGGATATGCTGCAGTTCTTTCCATCATTGACGAACTTATTCGATTGTGGGTGAAGTTGGAGCACTTGCACAACCTTGCTTTTGACTGGCTTGATTTCCAAGAAGGTCTTGAGCAACGCCGCTTTCACCAAGTCTTTCAGCTTCGTCACCAGTTTCATACTGTCAGCTTTCGAGAATACTTTGATCTGTGAGTTTTCTGATGCTTGTACTTCTAAAGCAATTTCACCATTTTCTGGGATGAATCTCATTGACTTAAGCGGTGCTCCTTGATTAACGCTGAGCGTTCGAATAGCTTCGTTCATTCTCGAGAAGAGGCTGTAACCTCCTTTCGTGATTGCTTTCTTGGTGTTCAGGTACTCGCACTGCTCTTCGAGCGTAACTTTCTGGGTTTTCAGTCCCATCACCTTCGCCGTGATTCTGCTCAACGCTTTCTTGTGGATGGAGGAGATGTATTCGTCGTCTGACCACAGTTTGAACAGTGTAGACGCCAAAAACGTTATGAGACACGTGAATCGAGGAGACAAGACTCCGAGTCCTCCATTCTTCACCGGAATTTGGAGATATTCGAGTGGTGATCCTCGAATAGGGATGTTGTGATACACCTTCACACTTTTCATGACTGTGTTCTCAAACTCCTTTAACTCCGTCAGCTTTGGAGTGGCGTTTCTGTACATGTGTTGCAGTCTCGGCAGAATGAATGCCTTTAGCACATCAAGTTTCTGGTTCGGCGCCAGATCTGTATCATGGACCTTTTGGAGTTCCGCGGCTATCTGAGTCAGGGATTCTGATTCCGAGGCTCTACCACCGTTTCCTGTTTTGACTCCGAGATACTTGTAGGTATCCCCATCCTTCATAGTCCGAATGGCCATTCCTTGAATCTTAATTCGTGCAAACTGGTCAACACTTCCTTTTTTTGATTGTCAGTGAAGCACACTTCTTTGGCTTGAAAATCAGTGCAACACTTCGACAATCCTTGTCCAGTTGATTGAGCATATCTTGCATCTCTTCCTTATTGTTGGTAAGGATGGCAAGATCATCAGCGAACGCCAGACACCGTACGTCATTGCTCACGCAACTGTAACCTATCTTTCTCGCCTGGTGTCTTCGGATGATGCCTTCGAGACAGATGTTGAATAGAGTTGGCGAGATGGGATCACCCTGTTTAACTCCGGCTTCAATCATGATGTTCTGGGTTTTCTGCTCAGCTGTCTTGACTCTCATTGACGATCCATCATACATATCACTGATTATGTTGATAACTGATGCAGGATACCCGAATGAGGCAAGTGATCTTCTGATCAACTCATGTGGCACGCTTCCGAAAGCATTTGTCAAGTCTAGCCATGCGCATGACAGGTTTCGGTTGAGAACTGTGGCAGTGTCTATGCACATTCGCAGAATTCCGATTGACTCATTGCATCCATCGATCGCCTGGAAGCCTCGTTGGCATCTACTGATGACTCCAGGAACTGAGGAGATTCTCCTGTTCCAGACTGAGGAGTAAAGTTTGTAAACAGTAGCCATCAGAGAGATGGGTCTCCAATTCTCTGGCTTCTTTCTTTCCTCTTCAGTGCAATCTTTCGGTAGCAGAACCGTTTCCGCTTCTTTCCAGTGGCTCGGAATCTTTCCGTGTTGTCGACATTCATCGAACAACAACGCCAAACGTTCACCTTCCGGATCGAACCATTTCAGATCACTGTACTTCACTCCATCAGTTCCGGGAGAGGTGTCTTTGATCTTTGCAAGAATCGCTTTCACTTCTCCTCCCGAGATCGGATCTTCAATGCTTGGGTCCACTTTTGCTCTTTTGATTCCACTGCACACAGTATTCAATGCTTCTTCTGTTACTGGTTGTGCTTTCAGGGTTTGCCTGAAGTGGTTTTCCACGACGTTAATATCAATTTCGCATCGTGCGGAGTGTTTCCCAATTATCACATTGAAAGTCTTTGCTCGGTTCTTGGCATACTGGATTCTGAGCGGCTCGTTAGATTCTTTTACAAATCGATCTTTTGGTTTCACCGCTTCTGTCCTTCTGCTCGTCTGCGTCGCCATCTCACCTTCATTCAGCAATGGTGGTGGGCATCTTGCAGTTATCTTATCTACCAGATACTTGTTCCCATTGTGTGCCTTGACGATGGCGGCAGTGAGTGAGTCGGCAATCCAGGTTAGTGTCTGGATGTTAGACCCTTGCTCTTGGTACGATTCCATTTGTCTATCGAACCAAGTTCTCACTTGCTCAATGAGCTTCGCCGGCTCCCCTTTTGGTTGAACTTTCTTCGTCAGCCCCCCTTTTGGTTGAGCTTTCTTCGACGACTCCCCTTTTGGCTGAGTTGTCTTTGCCTGCAGATTCTTTTTGCCATACTTTCCCTTCCTCTTTGACGTTTGCTTTTTCGTCACTTCTGGGCTAACAATTCTCATTGCTGGCAGGCTTGGAGTCACTTTCGGTTCCGTAGTGGGCTCTTTCGTTGGTGGACTGTTGCTTGTCACCTCCATCTCTTCAGTTTCTCCCGCAAGTGGCAGAAACTTTCCAGGTGAGACTACTTTGATCTCTGGACCAATGAATTGTCTCTTGGCTTCTGGAGAGATGTTTGGTGATCGTTCCGTCACCACTCCTCTCTTTCTATTCTTTCCCGCCACCTTCCAGCCTTCATCTTCTTGTTCTGGCTCGCGACTCTTCGGTGTCTCTTGTTGTTGTGGAACGGGATCCACTTCCATGTTTCCTACATCCATCATCGGTGTAGCTGAACGAGAACACGTCGGACAGACCATACACTGGCTGCTGCGACTTGTGGGTCTACTTTGGGTGAAACTTTTTCCCGGAGAGTTATAATATTTGATTTTTTCAGCAAATATCTCGTAATTGGGTTTCAGTTCTTCAAGGAGATTTCGCCGGAAGTTTTTCACGTCTTCCTCTACTTCCTCCATTTCCCATTCGGTATCTTGGATGAAGGCTTCCGCCATTTTCATCACAAATACCCCACAGTTGTAGCTGTCTCTTTGTCTTGGCTTTTCATCCTGTTCTTTTGGGATAATCAGTCCAAGTTCGTTCACCAAATCTTCAATATAACTACTCATTCGCGATCCAGTCGGATCATAGAATGCAGCAATACCATTCGAAATGGTCAAGAGCGTCCAGTGTTCATCTGCACAGATCGGAAAGACGACTCTTTTCTTTCCGCCTTCCAGATTCCTCTGGATAAGTGGGACTAGGTCCACTCTCGCGGGGAACTGATAATTGAGTGGATCAATTATGTTCACGGAGTCATAGTTTTCCACTCTCATCTTCAAGAACGCCATCATGATATCTGTATCAATGTATGCATCCTTTCCCGTTTCATTTATCAAGCTCCACACGTTGATTCCTGGTTTTGGACGAACCTCTTTGGGTTCTTCATCCTCACTCAACGTGATGATTTCCTGGATTTCTTGACAAATGGAGGAATCTGAGGACTGGCTCGATTTCCTTGAGCTTTTCGATGGTGAGTTGTTCCCTTTCGGATTGATACTGAGCGCCTGATTTTCATTTTCAGGGCTTTCCATATCTGGAATATCTTCCGATGGGGACTTTTCCTGGTCGTCCTTATGAGACGAGGTCAGGAATTTCAACATTGCACCATTTTCAGTCTTCTTCTCCTCATCAACAGTAGCTTTCGGCTTTCTCAGGTCAGTAAATGGGGCAGCATCACTGAGCTGATTGGCAGCTTGCTGTCTTGTGGAGAGATGTTCCACTTTCTCAACAGTATCCGATTCCTCATACTTGTGTTCATGCACATACAGAAGGTGATTCACGATCCACTTCGTACCGCATTTGTCTTTCGGCTCGTACTCACTGCACATGCTACACTTGTATATGAACGTGGCTTGAAGATGGTGTTTATCCTTCATGTGTCTTTTCATGTGCCTGGTAGCGCGGGTCCCTCTCCCACGGGTTTGGGTACATTGCCGACAGAGCGGACACAAGATGTTATTCTTGTTGGGAAGGTCAATCGCGAATGTGATCTTACCTTCTTCTCTGTGCACAATCTCCAGCTCATCAGTCAGAGTATACACATTGCTGATTCGAGCCCCTCCTCTCGATGGTTTCGGAGGCGATCTTTTAGTCGTCTGGGGATTACTTCTCAGTTTTAGCAGGTTATATTTATACCCGCATACTGTCACCGTTTTGTCATCGGCCGGGTTAGTACTGGCTGCCTGAGCATATGTTCTGGCTACAGGTTTCCACGTCATTTCACATTGACTATTTGACATAGTATTTCTAGAATTATCACCGGTTTTGTTAGTCTGGTTATCATTCACAGGTTTAAAATATACATTTGTCATGATGTTGTTAATCAATACTTTTTTGTCTTTCTTTTTGACAGTTTGTTCTGATTTATTTTTTCACAGTAATTTGTTGTGTCAATGCAAAAATTTCGCCCAAGTTTCAGGTCACCCGAGGTTGTTCGATGAGTTCTCCTTTGAGAGTTATTGATTCAGTGGGAGTTTCCTCCGCCACAAAAATCAATACCCTTTTCCACCAATTCCTTCTCTCCCGCGTGAACTAAATCAAATTTTGCCAGAAAATAAATTTTCCGACAAGAATTGATAATTTGAAAATCGCGGAAAATTTCGCGCGGAATTCGCTCACTTTCTCGAAGATTCTCCGCTCGAATCTTCTGGAAAATTTCGAGAAAATGCGCGAAGAATTCGAAAATTCTCGCGCACTCCTCGCAAATTCCAGGAGGTCAAACAGATTATCTGTCGAGGGGGGGGAGGGGGATTGGGGGCGGGGCTATCAAGAAATACAGTAGCCTTAGCTGACTGTTTTCAACTCTTCACAAGAGATCTCACGGACTGGTCCTAGACAGCCGAAGTGTTTCTAGACCTTTCTCTTTCCACTCAGGAACTGGTCCTAGACAGCCGAAGTGTTTCTAGACCTCCTCTCTTCACACCTTTTCTCTCCACTTTGGAAGTCCGCCAACAACTGTCCACTTCGTGGTCCAGAGTGACTATTCCTATATACGAAACAAAAGAAATTCGATAGGTCTCTGTCAGTTTGTGATTACACAAAAAGGATTCGAAATTTCTTTTTGTTTCGCAAGAGAAACCGTAATAACCTTTATTACACTCACTCAGAGTGTGTATCGTAGTTAATACGATAAAAGTTGGGTTTACCTCAAACTTGGGTAATTAAACCGACGCTTTCGGCGTGCCCTCCGAGTAATGCTACGGCAACAGCCGACACGAATCGAACCCCGCGACCGCCACTATATTTCGACAAGGAGGCCTCGCAAAAAATTTTCGATTTTTTGAGAGGAGTGGAATTTATGTAGGAAATTAGGAGTGAGTAGAGATGCTTACGACCATATCACGTTGAATGCACGCCATCCCGTCCGATCTGGCAAGTTAAGCAACGTTGAGTCCAGTTAGTACTTGGATCGGAGACGGCCTGGGAATCCTGGATGTTGTAAGCTTTTTGCATTTTTGAATTTGACATAGGATGAATTATTTTAAGTGCCGTTCTATTAGAGGTGCCGTTCTATTAGAGGTGCCGTTCTATTAGAGGTGCCGTTTTAATACAGTTTTTACAGAGTATATTGTTTAGTTCAATTTAACATTTTTTATTTCAAGAATAATGAGAGCGATTTTTATAAACACAAATTTTCAGAGAAAAAAAAATCGAAAAATCAAAAATTTACGAATTTTTTTGCTTTTTTCAATTTTATTCATTTCCAAACTGTAACTTATTTTAATAAACGTGAATCAAACATTATTCCACTGCTTCACGTTGCCCATTTTGTTTCCAACACTGTGTTCAGTGCAATTCGGATTTTCAGACGACTGGGAAACAATGTCAACGACATTTTTTCTCAAATATTTTTAGTTATTTTGTCTCCCCGAAAGGAGACGTTCCAAAATTTATAGCTAACGCCAAATTTCTTTGGGTCAGTTTCAATGTTTACCTCAAACTTGGGTAATTAAACCGACGCTTTCGGCGTGCCCTCCGAGTAATGCTACGGCAACAGCCGACACGAATCGAACCCCGCGACCGCCACTATATTTCGACAAGGAGGCCTCGCAAAAAATTTTCGATTTTTTGAGAGGAGTGGAATTTATGTAGGAAATTAGGAGTGAGTAGAGATGCTTACGACCATATCACGTTGAATGCACGCCATCCCGTCCGATCTGGCAAGTTAAGCAACGTTGAGTCCAGTTAGTACTTGGATCGGAGACGGCCTGGGAATCCTGGATGTTGTAAGCTTTTTGCATTTTTGAATTTGACATAGGATGAATTATTTTAAGTGCCGTTCTATTAGAGGTGCCGTTCTATTAGAGGTGCCGTTCTATTAGAGGTGCCGTTTTAATACAGTTTTTACAGAGTATATTGTTTAGTTCAATTTAACATTTTTTATTTCAAGAATAATGAGAGCGATTTTTATAAACACAAATTTTCAGAGAAAAAAAAATCGAAAAATCAAAAATTTACGAATTTTTTTGCTTTTTTCAATTTTATTCATTTCCAAACTGT
The DNA here is from genome assembly GCF_010183535.1 of Caenorhabditis remanei. Lineage (NCBI taxonomy): Eukaryota > Metazoa > Nematoda > Chromadorea > Rhabditida > Rhabditidae > Caenorhabditis > Caenorhabditis remanei. Next base: position 79,729 of record NW_026526144.1, read on the forward strand.
AACTTATTTTAATAAACGTGAATCAAACATTATTCCACTGCTTCACGTTGCCCATTTTGTTTCCAACACTGTGTTCAGTGCAATTCGGATTTTCAGACGACTGGGAAACAATGTCAACGACATTTTTTCTCAAATATTTTTAGTTATTTTGTCTCCCCGAAAGGAGACGTTCCAAAATTTATAGCTAACGCCAAATTTCTTTGGGTCAGTTTCAATGTTTACCTCAAACTTGGGTAATTAAACCGACGCTTTCGGCGTGCCCTCCGAGTAATGCTACGGCAACAGCCGACACGAATCGAACCCCGCGACCGCCACTATATTTCGACAAGGAGGCCTCGCAAAAAATTTTCGATTTTTTGAGAGGAGTGGAATTTATGTAGGAAATTAGGAGTGAGTAGAGATGCTTACGACCATATCACGTTGAATGCACGCCATCCCGTCCGATCTGGCAAGTTAAGCAACGTTGAGTCCAGTTAGTACTTGGATCGGAGACGGCCTGGGAATCCTGGATGTTGTAAGCTTTTTGCATTTTTGAATTTGACATAGGATGAATTATTTTAAGTGCCGTTCTATTAGAGGTGCCGTTCTATTAGAGGTGCCGTTCTATTAGAGGTGCCGTTTTAATACAGTTTTTACAGAGTATATTGTTTAGTTCAATTTAACATTTTTTATTTCAAGAATAATGAGAGCGATTTTTATAAACACAAATTTTCAGAGAAAAAAAAATCGAAAAATCAAAAATTTACGAATTTTTTTGCTTTTTTCAATTTTATTCATTTCCAAACTGTAACTTATTTTAATAAACGTGAATCAAACATTATTCCACTGCTTCACGTTGCCCATTTTGTTTCCAACACTGTGTTCAGTGCAATTCGGATTTTCAGACGACTGGGAAACAATGTCAACGACATTTTTTCTCAAATATTTTTAGTTATTTTGTCTCCCCGAAAGGAGACGTTCCAAAATTTATAGCTAACGCCAAATTTCTTTGGGTCAGTTTCAATGTTTACCTCAAACTTGGGTAATTAAACCGACGCTTTCGGCGTGCCCTCCGAGTAATGCTACGGCAACAGCCGACACGAATCGAACCCCGCGACCGCCACTATATTTCGACAAGGAGGCCTCGCAAAAAATTTTCGATTTTTTGAGAGGAGTGGAATTTATGTAGGAAATTAGGAGTGAGTAGAGATGCTTACGACCATATCACGTTGAATGCACGCCATCCCGTCCGATCTGGCAAGTTAAGCAACGTTGAGTCCAGTTAGTACTTGGATCGGAGACGGCCTGGGAATCCTGGATGTTGTAAGCTTTTTGCATTTTTGAATTTGACATAGGATGAATTATTTTAAGTGCCGTTCTATTAGAGGTGCCGTTCTATTAGAGGTGCCGTTCTATTAGAGGTGCCGTTTTAATACAGTTTTTACAGAGTATATTGTTTAGTTCAATTTAACATTTTTTATTTCAAGAATAATGAGAGCGATTTTTATAAACACAAATTTTCAGAGAAAAAAAAATCGAAAAATCAAAAATTTACGAATTTTTTTGCTTTTTTCAATTTTATTCATTTCCAAACTGTAACTTATTTTAATAAACGTGAATCAAACATTATTCCACTGCTTCACGTTGCCCATTTTGTTTCCAACACTGTGTTCAGTGCAATTCGGATTTTCAGACGACTGGGAAACAATGTCAACGACATTTTTTCTCAAATATTTTTAGTTATTTTGTCTCCCCGAAAGGAGACGTTCCAAAATTTATAGCTAACGCCAAATTTCTTTGGGTCAGTTTCAATGTTTACCTCAAACTTGGGTAATTAAACCGACGCTTTCGGCGTGCCCTCCGAGTAATGCTACGGCAACAGCCGACACGAATCGAACCCCGCGACCGCCACTATATTTCGACAAGGAGGCCTCGCAAAAAATTTTCGATTTTTTGAGAGGAGTGGAATTTATGTAGGAAATTAGGAGTGAGTAGAGATGCTTACGACCATATCACGTTGAATGCACGCCATCCCGTCCGATCTGGCAAGTTAAGCAACGTTGAGTCCAGTTAGTACTTGGATCGGAGACGGCCTGGGAATCCTGGATGTTGTAAGCTTTTTGCATTTTTGAATTTGACATAGGATGAATTATTTTAAGTGCCGTTCTATTAGAGGTGCCGTTCTATTAGAGGTGCCGTTCTATTAGAGGTGCCGTTTTAATACAGTTTTTACAGAGTATATTGTTTAGTTCAATTTAACATTTTTTATTTCAAGAATAATGAGAGCGATTTTTATAAACACAAATTTTCAGAGAAAAAAAAATCGAAAAATCAAAAATTTACGAATTTTTTTGCTTTTTTCAATTTTATTCATTTCCAAACTGTAACTTATTTTAATAAACGTGAATCAAACATTATTCCACTGCTTCACGTTGCCCATTTTGTTTCCAACACTGTGTTCAGTGCAATTCGGATTTTCAGACGACTGGGAAACAATGTCAACGACATTTTTTCTCAAATATTTTTAGTTATTTTGTCTCCCCGAAAGGAGACGTTCCAAAATTTATAGCTAACGCCAAATTTCTTTGGGTCAGTTTCAATGGCGAGCCTGCTACAGCGGCGGGAGTCTACCTCACGGTAGGTCCGCTAGCTGTGATGTAAGAAATCATTAAACTCTTCATCAGTTTGGTTCATTTGTACAAAGTGGGTTTGTGCAGATGGGTCGAGTTCAGGGAACCCCAGGGTCTATGTGTTCATCACTACTATGCTGGTCAGTAGCTGCTTTGATGGTTTCGGACCCTGGGTATTTACCATCCCCCTCCCTTATATGAACAATGATTATTATCAGATCAGGATTCCTCCAACTATGTCATAGTCGTCGGGTGTTGGCACACCACTGACTATGACGGAGTTTCCCGCCAGGAGCCTCACGGCCTTCAACTTTCCCTTTCAGGTTTGCACCCTCCAGATCGAGTCGGCATCCAACCGGTCCGCGCGTGTGTTCTTCAGGCCAGAGCTCTATTTCAGATCTAGAGACAGAGACCTTCCGAAACACAATGCCAGATCAGATTGCGGTGGTTGGGCATCCTTACTTCCGGGTCGCTACCCAACTCCTCCCTACCGCCCAAACGGAGAGCACCGGAATGATACTCTCCCCCAATGAGGAGCCGGTTTAGTGTTTAGCTAACGCCGACTTTTATTTTTATGTTGGGGTCTTATCTCACGGTATTCACCGTGATCCGCCTTGTCCAACTCTTCTTTGGAAGCCCTGATTCTGATAGCTTTTGCCGGGTTGCCCGGAATCAGTTTGTTTTTTGGATCCTCGCCAAGTTTTGCCTTTTTTGGACTTTGATCTTCTCTTTTTCTCTTCCTCGGATTTCTTCTCACGCTCTCTTGTTTTAAAAGGCTGGAATCGATCTGAGACTTGAACATTTTCCATGGGTTCATCTCCGAATCTGATCTCCTGCTGGTCTTTTCTGCAGTATAGATCAGTTACAATTTTGTAACTATCTCCGAAGATATGCCTCCAGTAAATTTGTTTGGAAGACTCTAGAGCAATCATGGAGATGTCTGGGATCAAGTTTCTGATTTGCCCATCAGAGAGACCCAGCATTCTCAGAGAGTTTGAGGTGTCTGGCCAGTAGGTCCCAAGACTTCCAACCACTAGTGGAAGGATTACTGCTCTCTTTCCCAGTCTTGCGAAGTAATCAATAAAGTGACTGTACTTTGTCATCTTCCAATCCCATGCGGCTTCAATTGCAACAACTCCATTTTCGTATGGTACCGTAACATCCGCCAGTAGGACTTCCGGACCATCTTTCTGTATCATGATGATATCTGGACGCTCTCTGGTTGGTCCGGGCTCCGTATCCACCATGATGTCATAGTGGTTGTTGTCTTTTCCGCCTCTTATCACCTCTTGCAGGATTCTGTTTAAGACACGATCATGCCTCTGGGTGATTCCAGATGAAAGGCTGTATGTGCAATGCTGGAGGATGTGAGCCTGGGATTCGCATTCGTAGCCGCACCATCTGCAGTTTTTCGGCAGATCTTTATTGTAGCTGTTGCCGTTGCAGATCAGCTGGCTCAGCCGTGCTGGGTGTACGAACTTTTGGCTGGAAATGCTGCAGTTCTTTCCATCATTGACGAATTTGTTTGATTGTGGGTGGTGTTGAAGCACCTGCACAACCTTGCTTTTGACTGTCTTGATTTCCAAGAAGGTCTTGAGCAACGCCGCTTTCACCAAGTCTTTCAGCTTTGTCACCAGTTTCATACTGTCAGCTTTCGAGAATACTTTGATCTGTGAGTTTTCTGATGCTTGTACTTCTAAAGCAATTTCACCATTTTCTGGGATGAATCTCATTGACTTAAGCGGTGCTCCTTGATTAACGCTGAGCGTTCGAATAGCTTCGTTCATTCGCGAGAAGAGGCTGTAACCTCCTTTCGTGATTGCTTTCTTGGTGTTCAAGTACTCGCACTGCTCTTCGAGCGTAACTTTCTGGGTTTTCAGTCCCATCACCTTTGCCGTGATTCTACTCAACGCCTTTTTGTGGATGGACGAGATGTATTCGTCGTCAGACCACAGTTTGAACAGTGTGGACGCCAGGAACGTTATGAGACACGTGAATCGGGGAGACATAACTCCGAGTCCTCCATTCTTTACTGGAATCTGGACATATTCGAGTGGTGATCCTTTAATCGGGATGTTGTGATACATCTTCACACTTTTCATGACTGTGTTCTCAAACTCCTTTAACTCCGTCAGCTTTGGAGTGGCGTTTCTGTACATGTGTTGCAGTCTCGGCAGGATGAATGCCTTCAGCACATCAAGTTTCTGGTTCGGCGCCAGATCTGTATCATGGACCTTTTGGAGTTCCGCGGCAATCTGAGTCAGGGATTCTGATTCCGAGGCTCTACCACCGTTTCCTGTTTTGACTCCGAGATACTTGTAGGTATCCCCATCCTTCATAGTCCGAATGGCCATTCCTTGAATCTTAATTCGTGCAAACTGGTCAACACTTCCTTTTTTGATTGTCAGTGAAGCACACTTCTTTGGCTTGAAAATCAGGGCAACACTTCTACAATCCTTGTCCAGTTGATTGAGCATATCTTGCATTTCTTCCTTGTTGTTGGTAAGGATGGCAAGATCATCAGCGAACGCCAGACACCGTACGTCATTGCTCACGCAACTGTAACCTATCTTTCTCGCCTGGTGTCTTCGGATGATGCCTTCGAGACAGATGTTGAATAGAGTCGGTGAGATGGGATCACCCTGTTTAACTCCGGCTTCAATCATGATGTTCTGGGTTTTCTGCTCAGCTGTCTTGACTCTCATTGACGATCCATCATACATATCACTGATTATGTTGATAACTGATGCAGGATACCCGAATGAGGCAAGTGATCTTCTGATCAACTCATGTGGCACGCTTCCGAAAGCATTTGTCAAGTCTAGCCATGCGCATGACAGGTTTCGGTTGAGAACTGTGGCAGTGTCTATGCACATTCGCAGAATTCCGATTGACTCATTGCATCCATCGATCGCCTGGAAGCCTCGTTGGCATCTACTGATGACTCCAGGAACTGAGGAGATTCTCCTGTTCCAGACTGAGGAGTAAAGTTTGTAAACAGTAGCCATTAGAGAGATGGGTCTCCAATTCTCTGGCTTCTTTCTTTCCTCTTCAGTGCAATCTTTCGGTAGCAGAACCGTTTCCGCTTCTTTCCAGTGGCTCGGAATCTTTCCGTGTTGTCGACATTCATCGAACAACATCGCCAGACGTTCTCCTTCCGGATCAAACCATTTCAGATCACTGTACTTCACTCCATCAGTTCCGGGAGAGGTATCTTTGATCTTCGCAAGTATGGCTTTCACTTCTCCTCCCGAGATCGGGTCTTCAATGCTTGGGTCCACTTTTGCTCTTTTGATTCCACTGCACACAGTATTCAATGCATCTTCTGTTACTGGTTGTGCTTTCAGGGTTTGCCTGAAGTGGTTTTCCACGACGTTAATATCAATTTCACATCGTGCGGAGTGTTTCCCAATTATCACATTGAAGGTCTTTGCTCGGTTCTTGGCATACTGGATTCTGAGCGGCTCGTTAGATTCTTTTACAAATCGATCTTTTGGTTTCACCGTTTCTGTCCTTCTGCTCGTCTGCGTCGCCATCTCACCTTCATTCAGCAATGGTGGTGAGCATCTTGCAGTTATCTTATCTACCAGATACTTGTTCCCATTGTGTGCCTTGACGATGGCGGCAGTGAGTGAGTCGGCAATCCAGGTTAGTGTTTGGATGTTAGACCCTTGCTCTTGGTACGATTCCATTTGTCTATCGAACCAAGTTCTCACTTGCTCAATGAGCTTCGCCGGCTCCCCTTTTGGTTGAGCTTTCTTCGTCGGCCCCCCTTTTGGCTGAGCTTTCTTCGACGACTCCCCTTTTGGCTGAGTTGTCTTTGCCTGCAGATTCTTTTTGCCATACTTTCCCTTCTTCTTTGACGTTTGCTTTTTCGTCACTTCTGGGCTAACAATTCTCATTGCTGGCAGGCTTGGAGTCATTTTCGGTTCCGTAGTGGGCTCTTTCGTTGGTGGACTGTCACACGTCACCTCCATCTCCTCAGTTTCGCCAACAAGTGGGTGAAACTTCCCAGGTGAGACGACTTTGATCTCTGGACCAGTGAATTGTCTCTTGGCTTCTGGAGAGATGTTTGGTGATCGTTCAGTTACCACTCCCCTCTTTCTAGTATTTCCCACCACTTTCCAGCCTTCATCTTGTTCTGTCTCACGACTCTTCGGTGTCTCTTGTTGCTGTGGAACGGGATCCACTTCCATGTTTCCTACATCCATCATCGGTGTAGCTGAACGAGAGCACGTCGGACAGACGGCACACTGGCTGCTTCGACTTGTGGGTCGACTTTGGGCGAAACTTTTTCCCGGAGAGTTATAATATTTGATTTTTTCAGCAAATATCTCGTAATTGGGTTTCAGTTCTTCAAGGAGATTTCTTCGGAAGTTTTTCACGTCTTCCTCTACTTCCTCCATTTCCCATTCGGTATCTTGGATGAAGGCTTCCGCCATTTTCATCACAAATACCCCACAGTTGTAGCTGTCTCTTTGTCTTGGCTTTTCATCCTGTTCCTTTGGGATAATCAGTCCAAGTTCGTTCACCAACTCTTCAATATAACTACTCATTCTTGAACCTGTCGGGTCGTAGAATGCAGCAATTCCATTCGAGATGGTCAAGAGCGTCCAGTGTTCGTCTGCACAGATCGGAAACACGACTCTTTTCTTTCCGTCTTCCAGATTCCTCTGAATAAGTGGGACTAGGTCCACTCTCTTTACCTCAAACTTGGGTAATTAAACCGACGCTTTCGGCGTGCCCTCCGAGTAATGCTACGGCAACAGCCGACACGAATCGAACCCCGCGACCGCCACTATATTTCGACAAGGAGGCCTCGCAAAAAATTTTCGATTTTTTGAGAGGAGTGGAATTTATGTAGGAAATTAGGAGTGAGTAGAGATGCTTACGACCATATCACGTTGAATGCACGCCATCCCGTCCGATCTGGCAAGTTAAGCAACGTTGAGTCCAGTTAGTACTTGGATCGGAGACGGCCTGGGAATCCTGGATGTTGTAAGCTTTTTGCATTTTTGAATTTGACATAGGATGAATTATTTTAAGTGCCGTTCTATTAGAGGTGCCGTTCTATTAGAGGTGCCGTTCTATTAGAGGTGCCGTTTTAATACAGTTTTTACAGAGTATATTGTTTAGTTCAATTTAACATTTTTTATTTCAAGAATAATGAGAGCGATTTTTATAAACACAAATTTTCAGAGAAAAAAAAATCGAAAAATCAAAAATTTACGAATTTTTTTGCTTTTTTCAATTTTATTCATTTCCAAACTGTAACTTATTTTAATAAACGTGAATCAAACATTATTCCACTGCTTCACGTTGCCCATTTTGTTTCCAACACTGTGTTCAGTGCAATTCGGATTTTCAGACGACTGGGAAACAATGTCAACGACATTTTTTCTCAAATATTTTTAGTTATTTTGTCTCCCCGAAAGGAGACGTTCCAAAATTTATAGCTAACGCCAAATTTCTTTGGGTCAGTTTCAATGTTTACCTCAAACTTGGGTAATTAAACCGACGCTTTCGGCGTGCCCTCCGAGTAATGCTACGGCAACAGCCGACACGAATCGAACCCCGCGACCGCCACTATATTTCGACAAGGAGGCCTCGCAAAAAATTTTCGATTTTTTGAGAGGAGTGGAATTTATGTAGGAAATTAGGAGTGAGTAGAGATGCTTACGACCATATCACGTTGAATGCACGCCATCCCGTCCGATCTGGCAAGTTAAGCAACGTTGAGTCCAGTTAGTACTTGGATCGGAGACGGCCTGGGAATCCTGGATGTTGTAAGCTTTTTGCATTTTTGAATTTGACATAGGATGAATTATTTTAAGTGCCGTTCTATTAGAGGTGCCGTTCTATTAGAGGTGCCGTTCTATTAGAGGTGCCGTTTTAATACAGTTTTTACAGAGTATATTGTTTAGTTCAATTTAACATTTTTTATTTCAAGAATAATGAGAGCGATTTTTATAAACACAAATTTTCAGAGAAAAAAAAATCGAAAAATCAAAAATTTACGAATTTTTTTGCTTTTTTCAATTTTATTCATTTCCAAACTGTAACTTATTTTAATAAACGTGAATCAAACATTATTCCACTGCTTCACGTTGCCCATTTTGTTTCCAACACTGTGTTCAGTGCAATTCGGATTTTCAGACGACTGGGAAACAATGTCAACGACATTTTTTCTCAAATATTTTTAGTTATTTTGTCTCCCCGAAAGGAGACGTTCCAAAATTTATAGCTAACGCCAAATTTCTTTGGGTCAGTTTCAATGTTTACCTCAAACTTGGGTAATTAAACCGACGCTTTCGGCGTGCCCTCCGAGTAATGCTACGGCAACAGCCGACACGAATCGAACCCCGCGACCGCCACTATATTTCGACAAGGAGGCCTCGCAAAAAATTTTCGATTTTTTGAGAGGAGTGGAATTTATGTAGGAAATTAGGAGTGAGTAGAGATGCTTACGACCATATCACGTTGAATGCACGCCATCCCGTCCGATCTGGCAAGTTAAGCAACGTTGAGTCCAGTTAGTACTTGGATCGGAGACGGCCTGGGAATCCTGGATGTTGTAAGCTTTTTGCATTTTTGAATTTGACATAGGATGAATTATTTTAAGTGCCGTTCTATTAGAGGTGCCGTTCTATTAGAGGTGCCGTTCTATTAGAGGTGCCGTTTTAATACAGTTTTTACAGAGTATATTGTTTAGTTCAATTTAACATTTTTTATTTCAAGAATAATGAGAGCGATTTTTATAAACACAAATTTTCAGAGAAAAAAAAATCGAAAAATCAAAAATTTACGAATTTTTTTGCTTTTTTCAATTTTATTCATTTCCAAACTGTAACTTATTTTAATAAACGTGAATCAAACATTATTCCACTGCTTCACGTTGCCCATTTTGTTTCCAACACTGTGTTCAGTGCAATTCGGATTTTCAGACGACTGGGAAACAATGTCAACGACATTTTTTCTCAAATATTTTTAGTTATTTTGTCTCCCCGAAAGGAGACGTTCCAAAATTTATAGCTAACGCCAAATTTCTTTGGGTCAGTTTCAATGTTTACCTCAAACTTGGGTAATTAAACCGACGCTTTCGGCGTGCCCTCCGAGTAATGCTACGGCAACAGCCGACACGAATCGAACCCCGCGACCGCCACTATATTTCGACAAGGAGGCCTCGCAAAAAATTTTCGATTTTTTGAGAGGAGTGGAATTTATGTAGGAAATTAGGAGTGAGTAGAGATGCTTACGACCATATCACGTTGAATGCACGCCATCCCGTCCGATCTGGCAAGTTAAGCAACGTTGAGTCCAGTTAGTACTTGGATCGGAGACGGCCTGGGAATCCTGGATGTTGTAAGCTTTTTGCATTTTTGAATTTGACATAGGATGAATTATTTTAAGTGCCGTTCTATTAGAGGTGCCGTTCTATTAGAGGTGCCGTTCTATTAGAGGTGCCGTTTTAATACAGTTTTTACAGAGTATATTGTTTAGTTCAATTTAACATTTTTTATTTCAAGAATAATGAGAGCGATTTTTATAAACACAAATTTTCAGAGAAAAAAAAATCGAAAAATCAAAAATTTACGAATTTTTTTGCTTTTTTCAATTTTATTCATTTCCAAACTGTAACTTATTTTAATAAACGTGAATCAAACATTATTCCACTGCTTCACGTTGCCCATTTTGTTTCCAACACTGTGTTCAGTGCAATTCGGATTTTCAGACGACTGGGAAACAATGTCAACGACATTTTTTCTCAAATATTTTTAGTTATTTTGTCTCCCCGAAAGGAGACGTTCCAAAATTTATAGCTAACGCCAAATTTCTTTGGGTCAGTTTCAATGTTTACCTCAAACTTGGGTAATTAAACCGACGCTTTCGGCGTGCCCTCCGAGTAATGCTACGGCAACAGCCGACACGAATCGAACCCCGCGACCGCCACTATATTTCGACAAGGAGGCCTCGCAAAAAATTTTCGATTTTTTGAGAGGAGTGGAATTTATGTAGGAAATTAGGAGTGAGTAGAGATGCTTACGACCATATCACGTTGAATGCACGCCATCCCGTCCGATCTGGCAAGTTAAGCAACGTTGAGTCCAGTTAATACTTGGATCGGAGACAGCCTGGGAATCCTGGATGTTGTAAGCTTTTTGCATTTTTGAATTTGACATAGGATGAATTATTTTAAGTGCCGTTCTATTAGAGGTGCCGTTCTATTAGAGGTGCCGTTCTATTAGAGGTGCCGTTTTAATACAGTTTTTACAGAGTATATTGTTTAGTTCAATTTAACATTTTTTATTTCAAGAATAATGAGAGCGATTTTTATAAACACAAATTTTCAGAGAAAAAAAAATCGAAAAATCAAAAATTTACGAATTTTTTTGCTTTTTTCAATTTTATTCATTTCCAAACTGTAACTTATTTTAATAAACGTGAATCAAACATTATTCCACTGCTTCACGTTGCCCATTTTGTTTCCAACACTGTGTTCAGTGCAATTCGGATTTTCAGACGACTGGGAAACAATGTCAACGACATTTTTTCTCAAATATTTTTAGTTATTTTGTCTCCCCGAAAGGAGACGTTCCAAAATTTATAGCTAACGCCAAATTTCTTTGGGTCAGTTTCAATGGCGAGCCTGCTTACAGCGGCGGGGGTCTACCTCACGGTAGGTCCGCTAGCTGCGACGAGAGATTTTGATAGGTCTCTCGTCTGTCTTTTTTATCAGACGGTGGGTTTGTGCAGAGGGTCGAGCTCAGGGAACATCATCACCCGAGTTGATTCCACCGGCATCACTATTTGGTTAGGTATAGCTGCACGCAGTGGACTCAGGTTCCGACTTAACCTTCGCCCTCCCGAAAATTTAACACCACAGGATTCCTCCAACTTTGTCATAGCCGTCGGGTGTTGGCACACCACTGACTATGACGGAGTTCCCCGCCAGGAGCCTCACGGCCTACGACCTTACCTTCGGGTTTGACCCCTCCAGCACCGGTCGGCATTCAACCTGCCACTCGTGTGTTCTTCCGGCCAGAGCTCTCTTTCAGATCGAGAGACAGAGACCTTCCAAACACTATGCCAGATCAGATCGTGGCAGGTTGAGCATCTGATATTACCGGCTATCAGGAAGCCTTAAAATTTGGAGAGTGCAAAGGTCCCCACTTTGTTGTAAGCCTCTCAGTGGAGAAAAAGAAAGGAATGCTTATATCCTCTTTATCCCCTAGGCTTACAACTTGAGGTTTTGATCATCCTAACGACTTTTCTTCCCGAGGGAAAAAAAACCGGGGTCAAAACTAACCACCCAAGCCCGAGTTACCTCAAACTTGGGTAATTAAACCGACGCTTTCGGCGTGCCCTCCGAGTAATGCTACGGCAACAGCCGACACGAATCGAACCCCGCGACCGCCACTATATTTCGACAAGGAGGCCTCGCAAAAAATTTTCGATTTTTTGAGAGGAGTGGAATTTATGTAGGAAATTAGGAGTGAGTAGAGATGCTTACGACCATATCACGTTGAATGCACGCCATCCCGTCCGATCTGGCAAGTTAAGCAACGTTGAGTCCAGTTAGTACTTGGATCGGAGACGGCCTGGGAATCCTGGATGTTGTAAGCTTTTTGCATTTTTGAATTTGACATAGGATGAATTATTTTAAGTGCCGTTCTATTAGAGGTGCCGTTCTATTAGAGGTGCCGTTCTATTAGAGGTGCCGTTTTAATACAGTTTTTACAGAGTATATTGTTTAGTTCAATTTAACATTTTTTATTTCAAGAATAATGAGAGCGATTTTTATAAACACAAATTTTCAGAGAAAAAAAAATCGAAAAATCAAAAATTTACGAATTTTTTTGCTTTTTTCAATTTTATTCATTTCCAAACTGTAACTTATTTTAATAAACGTGAATCAAACATTATTCCACTGCTTCACGTTGCCCATTTTGTTTCCAACACTGTGTTCAGTGCAATTCGGATTTTCAGACGACTGGGAAACAATGTCAACGACATTTTTTCTCAAATATTTTTAGTTATTTTGTCTCCCCGAAAGGAGACGTTCCAAAATTTATAGCTAACGCCAAATTTCTTTGGGTCAGTTTCAATGTTTACCTCAAACTTGGGTAATTAAACCGACGCTTTCGGCGTGCCCTCCGAGTAATGCTACGGCAACAGCCGACACGAATCGAACCCCGCGACCGCCACTATATTTCGACAAGGAGGCCTCGCAAAAAATTTTCGATTTTTTGAGAGGAGTGGAATTTATGTAGGAAATTAGGAGTGAGTAGAGATGCTTACGACCATATCACGTTGAATGCACGCCATCCCGTCCGATCTGGCAAGTTAAGCAACGTTGAGTCCAGTTAGTACTTGGATCGGAGACGGCCTGGGAATCCTGGATGTTGTAAGCTTTTTGCATTTTTGAATTTGACATAGGATGAATTATTTTAAGTGCCGTTCTATTAGAGGTGCCGTTCTATTAGAGGTGCCGTTCTATTAGAGGTGCCGTTTTAATACAGTTTTTACAGAGTATATTGTTTAGTTCAATTTAACATTTTTTATTTCAAGAATAATGAGAGCGATTTTTATAAACACAAATTTTCAGAGAAAAAAAAATCGAAAAATCAAAAATTTACGAATTTTTTTGCTTTTTTCAATTTTATTCATTTCCAAACTGTAACTTATTTTAATAAACGTGAATCAAACATTATTCCACTGCTTCACGTTGCCCATTTTGTTTCCAACACTGTGTTCAGTGCAATTCGGATTTTCAGACGACTGGGAAACAATGTCAACGACATTTTTTCTCAAATATTTTTAGTTATTTTGTCTCCCCGAAAGGAGACGTTCCAAAATTTATAGCTAACGCCAAATTTCTTTGGGTCAGTTTCAACCTCAAACTTGGGTAATTAAACCGACGCTTTCGGCGTGCCCTCCGAGTAATGCTACGGCAACAGCCGACACGAATCGAACCCCGCGACCGCCACTATATTTCGACAAGGAGGCCTCGCAAAAAATTTTCGATTTTTTGAGAGGAGTGGAATTTATGTAGGAAATTAGGAGTGAGTAGAGATGCTTACGACCATATCACGTTGAATGCACGCCATCCCGTCCGATCTGGCAAGTTAAGCAACGTTGAGTCCAGTTAGTACTTGGATCGGAGACGGCCTGGGAATCCTGGATGTTGTAAGCTTTTTGCATTTTTGAATTTGACATAGGATGAATTATTTTAAGTGCCGTTCTATTAGAGGTGCCGTTCTATTAGAGGTGCCGTTCTATTAGAGGTGCCGTTTTAATACAGTTTTTACAGAGTATATTGTTTAGTTCAATTTAACATTTTTTATTTCAAGAATAATGAGAGCGATTTTTATAAACACAAATTTTCAGAGAAAAAAAAATCGAAAAATCAAAAATTTACGAATTTTTTTGCTTTTTTCAATTTTATTCATTTCCAAACTGTAACTTATTTTAATAAACGTGAATCAAACATTATTCCACTGCTTCACGTTGCCCATTTTGTTTCCAACACTGTGTTCAGTGCAATTCGGATTTTCAGACGACTGGGAAACAATGTCAACGACATTTTTTCTCAAATATTTTTAGTTATTTTGTCTCCCCGAAAGGAGACGTTCCAAAATTTATAGCTAACGCCAAATTTCTTTGGGTCAGTTTCAACCTCAAACTTGGGTAATTAAACCGACGCTTTCGGCGTGCCCTCCGAGTAATGCTACGGCAACAGCCGACACGAATCGAACCCCGCGACCGCCACTATATTTCGACAAGGAGGCCTCGCAAAAAATTTTCGATTTTTTGAGAGGAGTGGAATTTATGTAGGAAATTAGGAGTGAGTAGAGATGCTTACGACCATATCACGTTGAATGCACGCCATCCCGTCCGATCTGGCAAGTTAAGCAACGTTGAGTCCAGTTAGTACTTGGATCGGAGACGGCCTGGGAATCCTGGATGTTGTAAGCTTTTTGCATTTTTGAATTTGACATAGGATGAATTATTTTAAGTGCCGTTCTATTAGAGGTGCCGTTCTATTAGAGGTGCCGTTCTATTAGAGGTGCCGTTTTAATACAGTTTTTACAGAGTATATTGTTTAGTTCAATTTAACATTTTTTATTTCAAGAATAATGAGAGCGATTTTTATAAACACAAATTTTCAGAGAAAAAAAAATCGAAAAATCAAAAATTTACGAATTTTTTTGCTTTTTTCAATTTTATTCATTTCCAAACTGTAACTTATTTTAATAAACGTGAATCAAACATTATTCCACTGCTTCACGTTGCCCATTTTGTTTCCAACACTGTGTTCAGTGCAATTCGGATTTTCAGACGACTGGGAAACAATGTCAACGACATTTTTTCTCAAATATTTTTAGTTATTTTGTCTCCCCGAAAGGAGACGTTCCAAAATTTATAGCTAACGCCAAATTTCTTTGGGTCAGTTTCAATGTTTACCTCAAACTTGGGTAATTAAACCGACGCTTTCGGCGTGCCCTCCGAGTAATGCTACGGCAACAGCCGACACGAATCGAACCCCGCGACCGCCACTATATTTCGACAAGGAGGCCTCGCAAAAAATTTTCGATTTTTTGAGAGGAGTGGAATTTATGTAGGAAATTAGGAGTGAGTAGAGATGCTTACGACCATATCACGTTGAATGCACGCCATCCCGTCCGATCTGGCAAGTTAAGCAACGTTGAGTCCAGTTAGTACTTGGATCGGAGACGGCCTGGGAATCCTGGATGTTGTAAGCTTTTTGCATTTTTGAATTTGACATAGGATGAATTATTTTAAGTGCCGTTCTATTAGAGGTGCCGTTCTATTAGAGGTGCCGTTCTATTAGAGGTGCCGTTTTAATACAGTTTTTACAGAGTATATTGTTTAGTTCAATTTAACATTTTTTATTTCAAGAATAATGAGAGCGATTTTTATAAACACAAATTTTCAGAGAAAAAAAAATCGAAAAATCAAAAATTTACGAATTTTTTTGCTTTTTTCAATTTTATTCATTTCCAAACTGTAACTTATTTTAATAAACGTGAATCAAACATTATTCCACTGCTTCACGTTGCCCATTTTGTTTCCAACACTGTGTTCAGTGCAATTCGGATTTTCAGACGACTGGGAAACAATGTCAACGACATTTTTTCTCAAATATTTTTAGTTATTTTGTCTCCCCGAAAGGAGACGTTCCAAAATTTATAGCTAACGCCAAATTTCTTTGGGTCAGTTTCAATGTTTACCTCAAACTTGGGTAATTAAACCGACGCTTTCGGCGTGCCCTCCGAGTAATGCTACGGCAACAGCCGACACGAATCGAACCCCGCGACCGCCACTATATTTCGACAAGGAGGCCTCGCAAAAAATTTTCGATTTTTTGAGAGGAGTGGAATTTATGTAGGAAATTAGGAGTGAGTAGAGATGCTTACGACCATATCACGTTGAATGCACGCCATCCCGTCCGATCTGGCAAGTTAAGCAACGTTGAGTCCAGTTAGTACTTGGATCGGAGACGGCCTGGGAATCCTGGATGTTGTAAGCTTTTTGCATTTTTGAATTTGACATAGGATGAATTATTTTAAGTGCCGTTCTATTAGAGGTGCCGTTCTATTAGAGGTGCCGTTCTATTAGAGGTGCCGTTTTAATACAGTTTTTACAGAGTATATTGTTTAGTTCAATTTAACATTTTTTATTTCAAGAATAATGAGAGCGATTTTTATAAACACAAATTTTCAGAGAAAAAAAAATCGAAAAATCAAAAATTTACGAATTTTTTTGCTTTTTTCAATTTTATTCATTTCCAAACTGTAACTTATTTTAATAAACGTGAATCAAACATTATTCCACTGCTTCACGTTGCCCATTTTGTTTCCAACACTGTGTTCAGTGCAATTCGGATTTTCAGACGACTGGGAAACAATGTCAACGACATTTTTTCTCAAATATTTTTAGTTATTTTGTCTCCCCGAAAGGAGACGTTCCAAAATTTATAGCTAACGCCAAATTTCTTTGGGTCAGTTTCAATGGCGAGCCTGCTACAGCGGCGGGAGTCTACCTCACGGTAGGTCCGCTAGCTGTGATGTAAGAAATCATTAAACTCTTCATCAGTTTGGTTCATTTGTACAAAGTGGGTTTGTGCAGATGGGTCGAGTTCAGGGAACCCCAGGGTCTATGTGTTCATCACTACTATGCTGGTCAGTAGCTGCTTTGATGGTTTCGGACCCTGGGTATTTACCATCCCCCTCCCTTATATGAACAATGATTATTATCAGATCAGGATTCCTCCAACTATGTCATAGTCGTCGGGTGTTGGCACACCACTGACTATGACGGAGTTTCCCGCCAGGAGCCTCACGGCCTTCAACTTTCCCTTTCAGGTTTGCACCCTCCAGATCGAGTCGGCATCCAACCGGTCCGCGCGTGTGTTCTTCAGGCCAGAGCTCTATTTCAGATCTAGAGACAGAGACCTTCCGAAACACGATGCCAGATCAGATTGCGGTGGTTGGGCATCCTTACTTCCGGGTCGCTACCCAACTCCTCCCTACCGCCCAAACGGAGAGCACCGGAATGATACTCTCCCCCAATGAGGAGCCGGTTTAGTGTTTAGCTAACGCCGACTTTTATTTTTATGTTGGGGTCTTATCTCCCGGTATTCACCGTGATCCGCCTTGTCCAACGCTTTTTTGGAAGCCCTGATTCTGATAGCTTTTGCCGGGTTGCCCGGAATCAGTTTGTTTTTTGGATCCTCGCCAAGTTTTGCCTTTTTTGGACTTTGATCTTCTCTTTTTCTCTTCCTCGGATTTCTTCTCACGCTCTCTTGTTTTAAAAGGCTGGAATCGATCTGAGACTTGAACATTTTCCATAGGTTCATCTCCGAATCTGATCTCCTGCTGGTCTTTTCTGCAGTATAGATCAGTTACAATTTTGTAACTATCTCCGAAGATATGCCTCCAGTAAATTTGTTTGGAAGACTCTAGAGCAATCATGGAGATGTCTGGGATCAAGTTTCTGATTTGCCCATCAGAGAGACCCAGCATTCTCAGAGAGTTTGAGGTGTCTGGCCAGTAGGTCCCAAGACTTCCAACCACTAGTGGAAGGATTACTGCTCTCTTTCCCAGTCTTGCGAAGTAATCAATAAAGTGACTGTACTTTGTCATCTTCCAATCCCATGCGGCTTCAATTGCAACAACTCCATTTTCGTATGGTACCGTAACATCCGCCAGTAGGACTTCCGGACCATCTTTCTGTATCATGATGATATCTGGACGCTCTCTGGTTGGTCCGGGCTCCGTATCCACCATGATGTCATAGTGGTTGTTGTCTTTTCCGCCGGGTTGTAGTGGTTGTTGTCTTTTCCACCTCAAACTTGGGTAATTAAACCGACGCTTTCGGCGTGCCCTCCGAGTAATGCTACGGCAACAGCCGACACGAATCGAACCCCGCGACCGCCACTATATTTCGACAAGGAGGCCTCGCAAAAAATTTTCGATTTTTTGAGAGGAGTGGAATTTATGTAGGAAATTAGGAGTGAGTAGAGATGCTTACGACCATATCACGTTGAATGCACGCCATCCCGTCCGATCTGGCAAGTTAAGCAACGTTGAGTCCAGTTAGTACTTGGATCGGAGACGGCCTGGGAATCCTGGATGTTGTAAGCTTTTTGCATTTTTGAATTTGACATAGGATGAATTATTTTAAGTGCCGTTCTATTAGAGGTGCCGTTCTATTAGAGGTGCCGTTCTATTAGAGGTGCCGTTTTAATACAGTTTTTACAGAGTATATTGTTTAGTTCAATTTAACATTTTTTATTTCAAGAATAATGAGAGCGATTTTTATAAACACAAATTTTCAGAGAAAAAAAAATCGAAAAATCAAAAATTTACGAATTTTTTTGCTTTTTTCAATTTTATTCATTTCCAAACTGTAACTTATTTTAATAAACGTGAATCAAACATTATTCCACTGCTTCACGTTGCCCATTTTGTTTCCAACACTGTGTTCAGTGCAATTCGGATTTTCAGACGACTGGGAAACAATGTCAACGACATTTTTTCTCAAATATTTTTAGTTATTTTGTCTCCCCGAAAGGAGACGTTCCAAAATTTATAGCTAACGCCAAATTTCTTTGGGTCAGTTTCAATGTTTACCTCAAACTTGGGTAATTAAACCGACGCTTTCGGCGTGCCCTCCGAGTAATGCTACGGCAACAGCCGACACGAATCGAACCCCGCGACCGCCACTATATTTCGACAAGGAGGCCTCGCAAAAAATTTTCGATTTTTTGAGAGGAGTGGAATTTATGTAGGAAATTAGGAGTGAGTAGAGATGCTTACGACCATATCACGTTGAATGCACGCCATCCCGTCCGATCTGGCAAGTTAAGCAACGTTGAGTCCAGTTAGTACTTGGATCGGAGACGGCCTGGGAATCCTGGATGTTGTAAGCTTTTTGCATTTTTGAATTTGACATAGGATGAATTATTTTAAGTGCCGTTCTATTAGAGGTGCCGTTCTATTAGAGGTGCCGTTCTATTAGAGGTGCCGTTTTAATACAGTTTTTACAGAGTATATTGTTTAGTTCAATTTAACATTTTTTATTTCAAGAATAATGAGAGCGATTTTTATAAACACAAATTTTCAGAGAAAAAAAAATCGAAAAATCAAAAATTTACGAATTTTTTTGCTTTTTTCAATTTTATTCATTTCCAAACTGTAACTTATTTTAATAAACGTGAATCAAACATTATTCCACTGCTTCACGTTGCCCATTTTGTTTCCAACACTGTGTTCAGTGCAATTCGGATTTTCAGACGACTGGGAAACAATGTCAACGACATTTTTTCTCAAATATTTTTAGTTATTTTGTCTCCCCGAAAGGAGACGTTCCAAAATTTATAGCTAACGCCAAATTTCTTTGGGTCAGTTTCAATGGCGAGCCTGCTTACAGCGGCGGGGGTCTACCTCACGGTAGGTCCGCTAGCTGCGACGAGAGATATTGATAGGTCTCTCGTCTGTCTTTTTTATCAGACGGTGGGTTTGTGCAGAGGGTCGAGCTCAGGGAACATCATCACCCGAGTTGATTCCACCGGCATCACTATTTGGTTAGGTATAGCTGCACGCAGTGGACTCAGGTTCCGACTTAACCTTCGCCCTCCCGAAAATTTAACACCACAGGATTCCTCCAACTTTGTCATAGCCGTCGGGTGTTGGCACACCACTGACTATGACGGAGTTCCCCGCCAGGAGCCTCACGGCCTACGACCTTACCTTCGGGTTTGACCCCTCCAGCACCGGTCGGCATTCAACCTGCCACTCGTGTGTTCTTCCGGCCAGAGCTCTCTTTCAGATCGAGAGACAGAGACCTTCCAAACACTATGCCAGATCAGATCGTGGCAGGTTGAGCATCTGATATTACCGGCTATCAGGAAGCCTTAAAATTTGGAGAGTGCAAAGGTCCCCACTTTGTTGTAAGCCTCTCAGTGGAGAAAAAGAAAGGAATGCTTATATCCTCTTTATCCCCTAGGCTTACAACTTGAGGTTTTGATCATCCTAACGACTTTTCTTCCCGAGGGAAAAAAAACCGGGGTCAAAACTAACCACCCAAGCCCGAGTTACCTCAAACTTGGGTAATTAAACCGACGCTTTCGGCGTGCCCTCCGAGTAATGCTACGGCAACAGCCGACACGAATCGAACCCCGCGACCGCCACTATCTTTCGACAAGGAGGCCTCGCAAAAAATTTTCGATTTTTTGAGAGGAGTGGAATTTATGTAGGAAATTAGGAGTGAGTAGAGATGCTTACGACCATATCACGTTGAATGCACGCCATCCCGTCCGATCTGGCAAGTTAAGCAACGTTGAGTCCAGTTAGTACTTGGATCGGAGACGGCCTGGGAATCCTGGATGTTGTAAGCTTTTTGCATTTTTGAATTTGACATAGGATGAATTATTTTAAGTGCCGTTCTATTAGAGGTGCCGTTCTATTAGAGGTGCCGTTTTAATACAGTTTTTACAGAGTATATTGTTTAGTTCAATTTAACATTTTTTATTTCAAGAATAATGAGAGCGATTTTTATAAACACAAATTTTCAGAGAAAAAAAAATCGAAAAATCAAAAATTTACGAATTTTTTTGCTTTTTTCAATTTTATTCATTTCCAAACTGTAACTTATTTTAATAAACGTGAATCAAACATTATTCCACTGCTTCACGTTGCCCATTTTGTTTGCAACACTGTGTTCAGTGCAATTCGGATTTTCAGACGACTGGGAAACAATGTCAACGGCATTTTTTCTCAAATATTTTTAGTTATTTTGTCTCCCCGAAAGGAGACGTTCCAAAATTTATAGCTAACGCCAAATTTCTTTGGGTCAGTTTCAATGGGTCGAGTTCAGGGAACCCCAGGGTCTATGTGTTCATCACTACTATGCTGGTCAGTAGCTGCTTTGATGGTTTCGGACCCTGGGTATTTACCATCCCCCTCCCTTATATGAACAATGATTATTATCAGATCAGGATTCCTCCAACTATGTCATAGTCGTCGGGTGTTGGCACACCACTGACTATGACGGAGTTTCCCGCCAGGAGCCTCACGGCCTTCAACTTTCCCTTTCAGGTTTGCACCCTCCAGATCGAGTCGGCATCCAACCGGTCCGCGCGTGTGTTCTTCAGGCCAGAGCTCTATTTCAGATCTAGAGACAGAGACCTTCCGAAACACAATGCCAGATCAGATTGCGGTGGTTGGGCATCCTTACTTCCGGGTCGCTACCCAACTCCTCCCTACCGCCCAAACGGAGAGCACCGGAATGATACTCTCCCCCAATGAGGAGCCGGTTTAGTGTTTAGCTAACGCCGACTTTTATTTTTATGTTGGGGTCTTATCTCACGGTATTCACCGTGATCCGCCTTGTCCAACGCTTCTTTGGAAGCCCTGATTCTGATAGCTTTTGCCGGGTTGCCCGGAATCAGTTTGTTTTTTGGATCCTCGCCAAGTTTTGCCTTTTTTGGACTTTGATCTTCTCTTTTTCTCTTCCTCGGATTTCTTCTCACGCTCTCTTGTTTTAAAAGGCTGGAATCGATCTGAGACTTGAACATTTTCCATAGGTTCATCTCCGAATCTGATCTCCTGCTGGTCTTTTCTGCAGTATAGATCAGTTACAATTTTGTAACTATCTCCGAAGATATGCCTCCAGTAAATTTGTTTGGAAGACTCTAGAGCAATCATGGAGATGTCTGGGATCAAGTTTCTGATTTGCCCATCAGAAAGACCCAGCATTCTCAGAGAGTTTGAGGTGTCTGGCCAGTAAGTTCCAAGACTTCCAACCACTAGTGGAAGGATTACTGCTCTCTTTCCCAGTCTTGCGAAGTAATCAATAAAGTGACTGTACTTTGTCATCTTCCAATCCCATGCGGCTTCAATTGCAACAACTCCATTTTCGTATGGTACCGTAACATCCGCCAGTAGGACTTCCGGACCATCTTTCTGTATCATGATGATATCTGGACGCTCTCTGGTTGGTCCGGGCTCCGTATCCACCATGATGTCATAGTGGTTGTTGTCTTTTCCGCCTCTTATCACCTCTTGCAGGATTCTGTTTAAGACACGATCATGCCTCTGGGTGATTCCAGATGAAAGGCTGTATGTGCAATGCTGGAGGATGTGAGCCTGGGATTCGCATTCGTAGCCGCACCATCTGCAGTTTTTCGGCAGATCTTTATTGTAGCTGTTGCCGTTGCAGATCAGCTGGCTCAGCCGTGCTGGGTGTACGAACTTTTGGCTGGAAATGCTGCAGTTCTTTCCATCATTGACGAATTTGTTTGATTGTGGGTGGTGTTGAAGCACCTGCACAACCTTGCTTTTGACTGTCTTGATTTCCAAGAAGGTCTTGAGCAACGCCGCTTTCACCAAGTCTTTCAGCTTTGTCACCAGTTTCATACTGTCAGCTTTCGAGAATACTTTGATCTGTGAGTTTTCTGATGCTTGTACTTCTAAAGCAATTTCACCATTTTCTGGGATGAATCTCATTGACTTAAGCGGTGCTCCTTGATTAACGCTGAGCGTTCGAATAGCTTCGTTCATTCGCGAGAAGAGGCTGTAACCTCCTTTCGTGATTGCTTTCTTGGTGTTCAAGTACTCGCACTGCTCTTCGAGCGTAACTTTCTGGGTTTTCAGTCCCATCACCTTTGCCGTGATTCTACTCAACGCCTTTTTGTGGATGGACGAGATGTATTCGTCGTCTGACCACAGTTTGAACAGTGTGGACGCCAGGAACGTTATGAGACACGTGAATCGGGGAGACATAACTCCGAGTCCTCCATTCTTTACTGGAATCTGGACATATTCGAGTTAATACAGTTTTTACAGAGTATATTGTTTAGTTCAATTTAACATTTTTTATTTCAAGAATAATGAGAGCGATTTTTATAAACACAAATTTTCAGAGAAAAAAAAATCGAAAAATCAAAAATTTACGAATTTTTTTGCTTTTTTCAATTTTATTCATTTCCAAACTGTAACTTATTTTAATAAACGTGAATCAAACATTATTCCACTGCTTCACGTTGCCCATTTTGTTTCCAACACTGTGTTCAGTGCAATTCGGATTTTCAGACGACTGGGAAACAATGTCAACGACATTTTTTCTCAAATATTTTTAGTTATTTTGTCTCCCCGAAAGGAGACGTTCCAAAATTTATAGCTAACGCCAAATTTCTTTGGGTCAGTTTCAATGGCGAGCCTGCTTACAGCGGCGGGGGTCTACCTCACGGTAGGTCCGCTAGCTGCGACGAGAGATTTTGATAGGTCTCTCGTCTGTCTTTTTTATCAGACGGTGGGTTTGTGCAGAAGGTCGAGCTCAGGGAACATCATCACCCGAGTTGATTCCACCGGCATCACTATTGGTTAGGTATAGCTGCACGCAGTGGACTCAGGTTCCGACTTAACCTTCGCCCTCCCGAAAATTTAACACCACAGGATTCCTCCAACTTTGTCATAGCCGTCGGGTGTTGGCACACCACTGACTATGACGGAGTTCCCCGCCAGGAGCCTCACGGCCTACGACCTTACCTTCGGGTTTGACCCCTCCAGCACCGGTCGGCATTCGACCTGCCACTCGTGTGTTCTTCCGGCCAGAGCTCTCTTTCAGATCGAGAGACAGAGACCTTCCAAACACTATGCCAGATCAGATCGTGGCAGGTTGAGCATCTGATATTACCGGCTATCAGGAAGCCTTAAAATTTGGAGAGTGCAAAGGTCCCCACTTCGTTGTAAGCCTCTCAGTGGAGAAAAAGAAAGGAATGCTTATATCCTCTTTATCCCCTAGGCTTACAACTTGAGGTTTTGATCATCCTAACGACTTTTCTTCCCGAGGGAAAAAAAACCGGGGTCAAAACTAACCACCCAAGCCCGAGTTACCTACCTCAAACTTGGGTAATTAAACCGACGCTTTCGGCGTGCCCTCCGAGTAATGCTACGGCAACAGCCGACACGAATCGAACCCCGCGACCGCCACTATATTTCGACAAGGAGGCCTCGCAAAAAATTTTCGATTTTTTGAGAGGAGTGGAATTTATGTAGGAAATTAGGAGTGAGTAGAGATGCTTACGACCATATCACGTTGAATGCACGCCATCCCGTCCGATCTGGCAAGTTAAGCAACGTTGAGTCCAGTTAGTACTTGGATCGGAGACGGCCTGGGAATCCTGGATGTTGTAAGCTTTTTGCATTTTTGAATTTGACATAGGATGAATTATTTTAAGTGCCGTTCTATTAGAGGTGCCGTTCTATTAGAGGTGCCGTTCTATTAGAGGTGCCGTTTTAATACAGTTTTTACAGAGTATATTGTTTAGTTCAATTTAACATTTTTTATTTCAAGAATAATGAGAGCGATTTTTATAAACACAAATTTTCAGAGAAAAAAAAATCGAAAAATCAAAAATTTACGAATTTTTTTGCTTTTTTCAATTTTATTCATTTCCAAACTGTAACTTATTTTAATAAACGTGAATCAAACATTATTCCACTGCTTCACGTTGCCCATTTTGTTTCCAACACTGTGTTCAGTGCAATTCGGATTTTCAGACGACTGGGAAACAATGTCAACGACATTTTTTCTCAAATATTTTTAGTTATTTTGTCTCCCCGAAAGGAGACGTTCCAAAATTTATAGCTAACGCCAAATTTCTTTGGGTCAGTTTCAATGTTTACCTCAAACTTGGGTAATTAAACCGACGCTTTCGGCGTGCCCTCCGAGTAATGCTACGGCAACAGCCGACACGAATCGAACCCCGCGACCGCCACTATATTTCGACAAGGAGGCCTCGCAAAAAATTTTCGATTTTTTGAGAGGAGTGGAATTTATGTAGGAAATTAGGAGTGAGTAGAGATGCTTACGACCATATCACGTTGAATGCACGCCATCCCGTCCGATCTGGCAAGTTAAGCAACGTTGAGTCCAGTTAGTACTTGGATCGGAGACGGCCTGGGAATCCTGGATGTTGTAAGCTTTTTGCATTTTTGAATTTGACATAGGATGAATTATTTTAAGTGCCGTTCTATTAGAGGTGCCGTTCTATTAGAGGTGCCGTTTTAATACAGTTTTTACAGAGTATATTGTTTAGTTCAATTTAACATTTTTTATTTCAAGAATAATGAGAGCGATTTTTATAAACACAAATTTTCAGAGAAAAAAAAATCGAAAAATCAAAAATTTACGAATTTTTTTGCTTTTTTCAATTTTATTCATTTCCAAACTGTAACTTATTTTAATAAACGTGAATCAAACATTATTCCACTGCTTCACGTTGCCCATTTTGTTTCCAACACTGTGTTCAGTGCAATTCGGATTTTCAGACGACTGGGAAACAATGTCAACGACATTTTTTCTCAAATATTTTTAGTTATTTTGTCTCCCCGAAAGGAGACGTTCCAAAATTTATAGCTAACGCCAAATTTCTTTGGGTCAGTTTCAATGTTTACCTCAAACTTGGGTAATTAAACCGACGCTTTCGGCGTGCCCTCCGAGTAATGCTACGGCAACAGCCGACACGAATCGAACCCCGCGACCGCCACTATATTTCGACAAGGAGGCCTCGCAAAAAATTTTCGATTTTTTGAGAGGAGTGGAATTTATGTAGGAAATTAGGAGTGAGTAGAGATGCTTACGACCATATCACGTTGAATGCACGCCATCCCGTCCGATCTGGCAAGTTAAGCAACGTTGAGTCCAGTTAGTACTTGGATCGGAGACGGCCTGGGAATCCTGGATGTTGTAAGCTTTTTGCATTTTTGAATTTGACATAGGATGAATTATTTTAAGTGCCGTTCTATTAGAGGTGCCGTTCTATTAGAGGTGCCGTTCTATTAGAGGTGCCGTTTTAATACAGTTTTTACAGAGTATATTGTTTAGTTCAATTTAACATTTTTTATTTCAAGAATAATGAGAGCGATTTTTATAAACACAAATTTTCAGAGAAAAAAAAATCGAAAAATCAAAAATTTACGAATTTTTTTGCTTTTTTCAATTTTATTCATTTCCAAACTGTAACTTATTTTAATAAACGTGAATCAAACATTATTCCACTGCTTCACGTTGCCCATTTTGTTTCCAACACTGTGTTCAGTGCAATTCGGATTTTCAGACGACTGGGAAACAATGTCAACGACATTTTTTCTCAAATATTTTTAGTTATTTTGTCTCCCCGAAAGGAGACGTTCCAAAATTTATAGCTAACGCCAAATTTCTTTGGGTCAGTTTCAATGTTTACCTCAAACTTGGGTAATTAAACCGACGCTTTCGGCGTGCCCTCCGAGTAATGCTACGGCAACAGCCGACACGAATCGAACCCCGCGACCGCCACTATATTTCGACAAGGAGGCCTCGCAAAAAATTTTCGATTTTTTGAGAGGAGTGGAATTTATGTAGGAAATTAGGAGTGAGTAGAGATGCTTACGACCATATCACGTTGAATGCACGCCATCCCGTCCGATCTGGCAAGTTAAGCAACGTTGAGTCCAGTTAGTACTTGGATCGGAGACGGCCTGGGAATCCTGGATGTTGTAAGCTTTTTGCATTTTTGAATTTGACATAGGATGAATTATTTTAAGTGCCGTTCTATTAGAGGTGCCGTTCTATTAGAGGTGCCGTTCTATTAGAGGTGCCGTTTTAATACAGTTTTTACAGAGTATATTGTTTAGTTCAATTTAACATTTTTTATTTCAAGAATAATGAGAGCGATTTTTATAAACACAAATTTTCAGAGAAAAAAAAATCGAAAAATCAAAAATTTACGAATTTTTTTGCTTTTTTCAATTTTATTCATTTCCAAACTGTAACTTATTTTAATAAACGTGAATCAAACATTATTCCACTGCTTCACGTTGCCCATTTTGTTTCCAACACTGTGTTCAGTGCAATTCGGATTTTCAGACGACTGGGAAACAATGTCAACGACATTTTTTCTCAAATATTTTTAGTTATTTTGTCTCCCCGAAAGGAGACGTTCCAAAATTTATAGCTAACGCCAAATTTCTTTGGGTCAGTTTCAATGTTTACCTCAAACTTGGGTAATTAAACCGACGCTTTCGGCGTGCCCTCCGAGTAATGCTACGGCAACAGCCGACACGAATCGAACCCCGCGACCGCCACTATATTTCGACAAGGAGGCCTCGCAAAAAATTTTCGATTTTTTGAGAGGAGTGGAATTTATGTAGGAAATTAGGAGTGAGTAGAGATGCTTACGACCATATCACGTTGAATGCACGCCATCCCGTCCGATCTGGCAAGTTAAGCAACGTTGAGTCCAGTTAGTACTTGGATCGGAGACGGCCTGGGAATCCTGGATGTTGTAAGCTTTTTGAATTTTTGAATTTGACATAGGATGAATTATTTTAAGTGCCGTTCTATTAGAGGTGCCGTTCTATTAGAGGTGCCGTTCTATTAGAGGTGCCGTTTTAATACAGTTTTTACAGAGTATATTGTTTAGTTCAATTTAACATTTTTTATTTCAAGAATAATGAGAGCGATTTTTATAAACACAAATTTTCAGAGAAAAAAAAATCGAAAAATCAAAAATTTACGAATTTTTTTGCTTTTTTCAATTTTATTCATTTCCAAACTGTAACTTATTTTAATAAACGTGAATCAAACATTATTCCACTGCTTCACGTTGCCCATTTTGTTTCCAACACTGTGTTCAGTGCAATTCGGATTTTCAGACGACTGGGAAACAATGTCAACGACATTTTTTCTCAAATATTTTTAGTTATTTTGTCTCCCCGAAAGGAGACGTTCCAAAATTTATAGCTAACGCCAAATTTCTTTGGGTCAGTTTCAATGTTTACCTCAAACTTGGGTAATTAAACCGACGCTTTCGGCGTGCCCTCCGAGTAATGCTACGGCAACAGCCGACACGAATCGAACCCCGCGACCGCCACTATATTTCGACAAGGAGGCCTCGCAAAAAATTTTCGATTTTTTGAGAGGAGTGGAATTTATGTAGGAAATTAGGAGTGAGTAGAGATGCTTACGACCATATCACGTTGAATGCACGCCATCCCGTCCGATCTGGCAAGTTAAGCAACGTTGAGTCCAGTTAGTACTTGGATCGGAGACGGCCTGGGAATCCTGGATGTTGTAAGCTTTTTGCATTTTTGAATTTGACATAGGATGAATTATTTTAAGTGCCGTTCTATTAGAGGTGCCGTTCTATTAGAGGTGCCGTTCTATTAGAGGTGCCGTTTTAATACAGTTTTTACAGAGTATATTGTTTAGTTCAATTTAACATTTTTTATTTCAAGAATAATGAGAGCGATTTTTATAAACACAAATTTTCAGAGAAAAAAAAATCGAAAAATCAAAAATTTACGAATTTTTTTGCTTTTTTCAATTTTATTCATTTCCAAACTGTAACTTATTTTAATAAACGTGAATCAAACATTATTCCACTGCTTCACGTTGCCCATTTTGTTTCCAACACTGTGTTCAGTGCAATTCGGATTTTCAGACGACTGGGAAACAATGTCAACGACATTTTTTCTCAAATATTTTTAGTTATTTTGTCTCCCCGAAAGGAGACGTTCCAAAATTTATAGCTAACGCCAAATTTCTTTGGGTCAGTTTCAATGGCGAGCCTGCTACAGCGGCGGGAGTCTACCTCACGGTAGGTCCGCTAGCTGTGATGTAAGAAATCATTAAACTCTTC
Source organism: Caenorhabditis remanei (assembly GCF_010183535.1). Classification (NCBI taxonomy): domain Eukaryota; kingdom Metazoa; phylum Nematoda; class Chromadorea; order Rhabditida; family Rhabditidae; genus Caenorhabditis; species Caenorhabditis remanei. Next base: position 108,547 of record NW_026526144.1, read on the forward strand.
ATCAGTTTGGTTCATTTGTACAAAGTGGGTTTGTGCAGATGGGTCGAGTTCAGGGAACCCCAGGGTCTATGTGTTCATCACTACTATGCTGGTCAGTAGCTGCTTTGATGGTTTCGGACCCTGGGTATTTACCATCCCCCTCCCTTATATGAACAATGATTATTATCAGATCAGGATTCCTCCAACTATGCCATAGTCGTCGGGTGTTGGCACACCACTGACTATGACGGAGTTTCCCGCCAGGAGCCTCACGGCCTTCAACTTTCCCTTTCAGGTTTGCACCCTCCAGATCGAGTCGGCATCCAACCGGTCCGCGCGTGTGTTCTTCAGGCCAGAGCTCTATTTCAGATCTAGAGACAGAGACCATCCGAAACACAATGCCAGATCAGATTGCGGTGGTTGGGCATCCTTACTTCCGGGTCGCTACCCAACTCCTCCCTACCGCCCACACGGAGAGTACCGGAAGATACTCTCCCCCAATGAGGAGCCGGTTTAGCTGTTAGCTAATGCCGACTTTGATTTTGATGTTGGGGGCTTATCTGACGGTATTCACCGTGAGACGCCTTGTCCAACGTTTTCTTGGAAGAACTGGTTCTGGCTGTTTTTGCCTGTTTGCCGAGCACCAGTTTGTTTTTTGGATCCTCGCCAATTTTTGCCTTTTTTGGACTTTGATCTTCTCTTTTTCTCTTCCTCCGATCTTTTCTCCTCCGGCCTTGTTTTAAAAGGCTGGAATCGATCTGAGACCTGGACATTATCCATCGGTTCGTCACCGAATCTGACTTCCTGCTGGTCTTTTCTGCAGTACAGTTCGGTCACGATTTTGTAGCTATCTCCGAAGATATGCCTCCAGTAGATTTGTTTGGAAGATTCAAGAGCAATCATGGAGATGTCTGGGATTAAGTTTCTGATTTGCCCATCAGAGAGACCCAGCATTCTCAGAGAGTTTGAGGTGTCTGGCCAGTAGGATCCAAGACTTCCAACCACTAGTGGAAGGATTACTGCTCTCTTTCCCAGTCTTGCGAAGTAATCAATAAAGTGACTGTACTTTTTCATCTTCCAGTCCCACGCGGCTTCAATCGCAACAACTCCATTTTCGTATGGTACCGTAACATCCGCTAGTAGGACTTCCGGTCCATCTCTTTGTATCATGATGATATCTGGACGCTCTCTGGTTGGTCCGGGCTCCGTATCCACCATTATGTCATAGAAGTTGTTTTGTTTTTTCTTCCTTTTATCACCTCTTGCAAGATTCTGTTTAAGACACGATCATGCCTTTGGGTGATTCCAGTTGAAAAGTTGTATTTGCAATGCTGGAGGATGTGAGCCTGGGACTCGCATTCGTAGCCGCACCACCTGCAGTTTTTCGGAAGTTCTTTACTGAAGTTATTTCCATTGCAGACCAGCTGGCTCAGCCGTGCTGGGTGTACGAACTTTTGGGTGGATATGCTGCAGTTCTTTCCATCATTGACGAACTTATTCGATTGTGGGTGAAGTTGGAGCACTTGCACAACCTTGCTTTTGACTGGCTTGATTTCCAAGAAGGTCTTGAGCAACGCCGCTTTCACCAAGTCTTTCAGCTTCGTCACCAGTTTCATACTGTCAGCTTTCGAGAATACTTTGATCTGTGAGTTTTCTGATGCTTGTACTTCTAAAGCAATTTCACCATTTTCTGGGATGAATCTCATTGACTTAAGCGGTGCTCCTTGATTAACGCTGAGCGTTCGAATAGCTTCGTTCATTCTCGAGAAGAGGCTGTAACCTCCTTTCGTGATTGCTTTCTTGGTGTTCAGGTACTCGCACTGCTCTTCGAGCGTAACTTTCTGGGTTTTCAGTCCCATCACCTTCGCCGTGATTCTGCTCAACGCTTTCTTGTGGATGGAGGAGATGTATTCGTCGTCTGACCACAGTTTGAACAGTGTAGACGCCAAAAACGTTATGAGACACGTGAATCGAGGAGACAAGACTCCGAGTCCTCCATTCTTCACCGGAATTTGGAGATATTCGAGTGGTGATCCTCGAATAGGGATGTTATGGTACACCTTCACACTTTTCATGACTGTGTTCTCAAACTCCTTTAACTCCGTCAGCTTTGGAGTGGCGTTTCTGTACATGTGTTGCAGTCTCGGCAGAATGAATGCCTTTAGCACATCAAGTTTCTGGTTCGGCGCCAGGTCTGTGTCGTGGACCTTTTGGAGTTCCGCGGCTATCTGAGTCAGGGATTCTGATTCCGAGGCTCTACCACCGTTTCCTGTTTTGACTCCGAGATACTTGTAGGTATCCCCATCCTTCATAGTCCGAATGGCCATTCCTTGAATCTTAATTCGTGCAAACTGGTCAACACTTCCTTTTTTGATTGTCAGTGAAGCACACTTCTTTGGCTTGAAAATCAGTGCAACACTTCGACAATCCTTGTCCAGTTGATTGAGCATATCTTGCATCTCTTCCTTGTTGTTGGTAAGGATGGCAAGATCATCAGCGAACGCCAGACACCGTACGTCATTGCTCACGCAACTGTAACCTATCTTTCTAGCCTGGTGTCTTCGGATGATGCCTTCGAGACAGATGTTGAATAGAGTTGGCGAGATGGGATCACCCTGTTTAACTCCGGCTTCAATCATGATGTTCTGGGTTTTCTGCTCAGCTGTCTTGACTCTCATTGACGATCCATCATACATATCACTGATTATGTTGATAACTGATGCAGGATACCCGAATGAGGCAAGTGATCTTCTGATCAACTCATGTGGCACGCTTCCGAAAGCATTTGTCAAGTCTAGCCATGCGCATGACAGGTTTCGGTTGAGAACTGTGGCAGTGTCTATGCACATTCGCAGAATTCCGATCGATTCGTTGCACCCATCGATTGCCTGGAAGCCTCGTTGGCATCTACTGATGACTCCAGGAACTGAGGAGATTCTCTTGTTCCAGACTGAGGAGTAAAGTTTGTAAACAGTAGCCATCAGAGAGATGGGTCTCCAATTCTCTGGCTTCTTTCTTTCCTCTTCAGTGCAGTCTTTCGGTAGCAGAACCGTTTCCGCTTCTTTCCAGTGGCTCGGAATCTTTCCGTGTTGTCGACATTCATCGAACAACAGCGCCAAACGTTCACCTTCCGGATCGAACCATTTCAGATCACTGTACTTCACTCCATCAGTTCCGGGAGAGGTGTCTTTGATCTTTGCAAGAATCGCTTTCACTTCTGCTCCCGAGATCGGATCTTCAATGCTTGGGTCCACTTTTGCTCTTTTGATTCCACTGCACACAGTATTCAATGCTTCTTCTGTTACTGGTTGTGCTTTCAGGGTTTGCCTGAAGTGGTTTTCCACGACGTTAATATCAATTTCGCATCGTGCGGAGTGTTTCCCAATTATCACATTGAAAGTCTTTGCTCGGTTCTTGGCATACTGGATTCTGAGCGGCTCGTTAGATTCTTTTACAAATCGATCTTTTGGTTTCACCGCTTCTGTTCTTCTGCTCGTCTGCGTCGCCATCTCACCTTCATTCAGCAATGGTGGTGGGCATCTTGCAGTTATCTTATCTACCAGATACTTGTTCCCATTGTGTGCCTTGACGATGGCGGCAGTGAGTGAGTCGGCAATCCAGGTCAGTGTCTGGATGTTAGACCCTTGCTCTTGGTACGATTCCATTTGTCTATCGAACCAAGTTCTCACTTGCTCAATGAGCTTCGCCGGCTCCCCTTTTGGTTTAACTTTCTTCGTCAGCCCGCCTTTTGGTTGAGCTTTCTTCGACGACTCCCCTTTTGGCTGAGTTGTCTTTGCCTGCAGATTCTGTTTGCCATACTTTCCCTTCCTCTTTGACGTTTGCTTTTTCGTCACTTCTGGGCTAACAATTCTCATTGCTGGCAGGCTTGGAGTCACTTTCGGTTCCGTAGTGGGCTCTTTCGTTGGTGGACTGTTGCTCGTCACCTCCATCTCTTCAGTTTCTCCCGCAAGTGGCAGAAACTTTCCAGGTGAGACTACTTTGATCTCTGGACCAATGAATTGTCTCTTGGCTTCTGGAGAGATGTTTGGTGATCGTTCCGTCACCACTCCTCTCTTTCTATTCTTTCCCGCCACCTTCCAGCCTTCATCTTCTTGTTCTGGCTCGCGACTCTTCGGTGTCTCTTGATGCTGTGGAATAGGATCCACTTCCATGTTTCCTACATCCATCATCGGTGTAGCTGAACGAGAACACGTCGGACAGACCATACACTGGCTGCTGCGACTTGTGGGTCTACTTTGGGTGAAACTTTTTCCCGGAGAGTTATAATATTTGATTTTTTCAGCAAATATCTCGTAATTGGGTTTCAGTTCTTCAAGGAGATTTCGCCGGAAGTTTTTCACGTCTTCCTCTACTTCCTCCATTTCCCATTCGGTATCTTGGATGAAGGCTTCCGCCATTTTCATCACAAATACCCCACAGTTGTAGCTGTCTCTTTGTCTTGGCTTTTCATCCTGTTCTTTTGGGATAATCAGTCCAAGTTCGTTCACCAAATCTTCAATATAACTACTCATTCGCGATCCAGTCGGATCATAGAATGCAGCAATACCATTCGAAATGGTCAAGAGCGTCCAGTGTTCATCTGCACAGATCGGAAAGACGACTCTTTTCTTTCCGCCTTCCAGATTCCTCTGGATAAGTGGGACTAGGTCCACTCTCGCGGGGAACTGATAATTGAGTGGATCAATTATGTTCACGGAGTCATAGTTTTCCACTCTCCTCTTCAAGAACGCCATCATGATATCTGTATCAATGTATGCATCCTTTCCCGTTTCATTTATCAAGCTCCACACGTTGATTCCTGGTTTTGGACGAACCTCTTTGGGTTCTTCATCCTCACTCAACGTGATGATTTCCTGGATTTCTTGACAAATGGAGGAATCTGAGGACTGGCTCGATTTCCTTGAGCTTTTCGATGGTGAGTTGTTCCCTTTCGGATTGATACTGAGCGCCTGATTTTCATTTTCAGGGCTTTCCATATCTGGAATATCTTCCGATGGGGACTTTTCCTGGTCGTCCTTATGAGACGAGGTCAGGAATTTCAACATTGCACCATTTTCAGTCTTCTTCTCCTCATCAACAGTAGCTTTCGGCTTTCTCAGGTCAGTAAATGGGGCAGCATCACTGAGCTGATTGGCAGCTTGCTGTCTTGTGGAGAGATGTTCCACTTTCTCAACAGTATCCGATTCCTCATACTTGTGTTCATGCACATACAGAAGGTGATTCACGATCCACTTCGTACCGCATTTGTCTTTCGGCTCGTACTCACTGCACATGCTACACTTGTATATGAACGTGGCTTGAAGATGGTGTTTATCCTTCATGTGTCTTTTCATGTGCCTGGTAGCGCGGGTCCCTCTCCCACGGGTTTGGGTACATTGCCGACAGAGCGGACACAAGATGTTATTCTTGTTGGGAAGGTCAATCGCGAATGTGATCTTACCTTCTTCTCTGTGCACAATCTCCAGCTCATCAGTCAGAGTATACACATTGCTGATTCGAGCCCCTCCTCTCGATGGTTTCGGAGGCGATCTTTTAGTCGTCTGGGGATTACTTCTCAGTTTTAGCAGGTTATATTTATACCCGCATACTGTCACCGTTTTGTCATCGGCCGGGTTAGTACTGGCTGCCTGAGCATATGTTCTGGCTACAGGTTTCCACGTCATTTCACATTGACTATTTGACATAGTATTTCTAGAATTATCACCGGTTTTGTTAGTCTGGTTATCATTCACAGGTTTAAAATATACATTTGTCATGATGTTGTTAATCAATACTTTTTTGTCTTTCTTTTTGACAGTTTGTTCTGATTTATTTTTTCACAGTAATTTGTTGTGTCAATGCAAAAATTTCGCCCAAGTTTCAGGTCACCCGAGGTTGTTCGATGAGTTCTCCTTTGAGAGTTATTGATTCAGTGGGAGTTTCCTCCGCCACAAAAATCAATACCCTTTTCCACCAATTCCTTCTCTCCCGCGTGAACTAAATCAAATTTTGCCAGAAAATAAATTTTCCGACAAGAATCGATAATTTGAAAATCGCGGAAAATTTCGCGCGAAATTCGCTCACTTTCTCGAAGATTCTCCGCTCGAATCTTCTGGAAAATTTCGAGAAAATGCGCGAAGAATTCGAAAATTCTCGCGCACTCCTCGCAAATTCCAGGAGGTCAAACAGATTATCTGTCGAGGGGGGGGAGGGGGGATTGGGGGCGGGGCTATCAAGAAATACAGTAGCCTTAGCTGACTGTTTTCAACTCTTCACAAGAGATCTCACGAACTGGTCCTAGACAGCCGAAGTGTTTCTAGACCTCCTCTCTTCACACCTTTTCTCTCCACTTTGGAAGTCCGCCAACAACTGTCCACTTCGTGGTCCAGAGTGACTATTCCTATATACGAAACAAAAGAAATTCGATAGGTCTCTGTCAGTTTGTGATTACACAAAAAGGATTCGAAATTTCTTTTTGTTTCGCAAGAGAAACCGTAATAACCTTTATTACACTCACTCAGAGTGTGTATCGTAGTTAATACGATAAAAGTTGGGTTTACCTCAAACTTGGGTAATTAAACCGACGCTTTCGGCGTGCCCTCCGAGTAATGCTACGGCAACAGCCGACACGAATCGAACCCCGCGACCGCCACTATATTTCGACAAGGAGGCCTCGCAAAAAATTTTCGATTTTTTGAGAGGAGTGGAATTTATGTAGGAAATTAGGAGTGAGTAGAGATGCTTACGACCATATCACGTTGAATGCACGCCATCCCGTCCGATCTGGCAAGTTAAGCAACGTTGAGTCCAGTTAGTACTTGGATCGGAGACGGCCTGGGAATCCTGGATGTTGTAAGCTTTTTGCATTTTTGAATTTGACATAGGATGAATTATTTTAAGTGCCGTTCTATTAGAGGTGCCGTTCTATTAGAGGTGCCGTTCTATTAGAGGTGCCGTTTTAATACAGTTTTTACAGAGTATATTGTTTAGTTCAATTTAACATTTTTTATTTCAAGAATAATGAGAGCGATTTTTATAAACACAAATTTTCAGAGAAAAAAAAATCGAAAAATCAAAAATTTACGAATTTTTTTGCTTTTTTCAATTTTATTCATTTCCAAACTGTAACTTATTTTAATAAACGTGAATCAAACATTATTCCACTGCTTCACGTTGCCCATTTTGTTTCCAACACTGTGTTCAGTGCAATTCGGATTTTCAGACGACTGGGAAACAATGTCAACGACATTTTTTCTCAAATATTTTTAGTTATTTTGTCTCCCCGAAAGGAGACGTTCCAAAATTTATAGCTAACGCCAAATTTCTTTGGGTCAGTTTCAATGTTTACCTCAAACTTGGGTAATTAAACCGACGCTTTCGGCGTGCCCTCCGAGTAATGCTACGGCAACAGCCGACACGAATCGAACCCCGCGACCGCCACTATATTTCGACAAGGAGGCCTCGCAAAAAATTTTCGATTTTTTGAGAGGAGTGGAATTTATGTAGGAAATTAGGAGTGAGTAGAGATGCTTACGACCATATCACGTTGAATGCACGCCATCCCGTCCGATCTGGCAAGTTAAGCAACGTTGAGTCCAGTTAGTACTTGGATCGGAGACGGCCTGGGAATCCTGGATGTTGTAAGCTTTTTGCATTTTTGAATTTGACATAGGATGAATTATTTTAAGTGCCGTTCTATTAGAGGTGCCGTTCTATTAGAGGTGCCGTTCTATTAGAGGTGCCGTTTTAATACAGTTTTTACAGAGTATATTGTTTAGTTCAATTTAACATTTTTTATTTCAAGAATAATGAGAGCGATTTTTATAAACACAAATTTTCAGAGAAAAAAAAATCGAAAAATCAAAAATTTACGAATTTTTTTGCTTTTTTCAATTTTATTCATTTCCAAACTGTAACTTATTTTAATAAACGTGAATCAAACATTATTCCACTGCTTCACGTTGCCCATTTTGTTTCCAACACTGTGTTCAGTGCAATTCGGATTTTCAGACGACTGGGAAACAATGTCAACGACATTTTTTCTCAAATATTTTTAGTTATTTTGTCTCCCCGAAAGGAGACGTTCCAAAATTTATAGCTAACGCCAAATTTCTTTGGGTCAGTTTCAATGTTTACCTCAAACTTGGGTAATTAAACCGACGCTTTCGGCGTGCCCTCCGAGTAATGCTACGGCAACAGCCGACACGAATCGAACCCCGCGACCGCCACTATATTTCGACAAGGAGGCCTCGCAAAAAATTTTCGATTTTTTGAGAGGAGTGGAATTTATGTAGGAAATTAGGAGTGAGTAGAGATGCTTACGACCATATCACGTTGAATGCACGCCATCCCGTCCGATCTGGCAAGTTAAGCAACGTTGAGTCCAGTTAGTACTTGGATCGGAGACGGCCTGGGAATCCTGGATGTTGTAAGCTTTTTGCATTTTTGAATTTGACATAGGATGAATTATTTTAAGTGCCGTTCTATTAGAGGTGCCGTTCTATTAGAGGTGCCGTTCTATTAGAGGTGCCGTTTTAATACAGTTTTTACAGAGTATATTGTTTAGTTCAATTTAACATTTTTTATTTCAAGAATAATGAGAGCGATTTTTATAAACACAAATTTTCAGAGAAAAAAAAATCGAAAAATCAAAAATTTACGAATTTTTTTGCTTTTTTCAATTTTATTCATTTCCAAACTGTAACTTATTTTAATAAACGTGAATCAAACATTATTCCACTGCTTCACGTTGCCCATTTTGTTTCCAACACTGTGTTCAGTGCAATTCGGATTTTCAGACGACTGGGAAACAATGTCAACGACATTTTTTCTCAAATATTTTTAGTTATTTTGTCTCCCCGAAAGGAGACGTTCCAAAATTTATAGCTAACGCCAAATTTCTTTGGGTCAGTTTCAATGTTTACCTCAAACTTGGGTAATTAAACCGACGCTTTCGGCGTGCCCTCCGAGTAATGCTACGGCAACAGCCGACACGAATCGAACCCCGCGACCGCCACTATATTTCGACAAGGAGGCCTCGCAAAAAATTTTCGATTTTTTGAGAGGAGTGGAATTTATGTAGGAAATTAGGAGTGAGTAGAGATGCTTACGACCATATCACGTTGAATGCACGCCATCCCGTCCGATCTGGCAAGTTAAGCAACGTTGAGTCCAGTTAGTACTTGGATCGGAGACGGCCTGGGAATCCTGGATGTTGTAAGCTTTTTGCATTTTTGAATTTGACATAGGATGAATTATTTTAAGTGCCGTTCTATTAGAGGTGCCGTTCTATTAGAGGTGCCGTTCTATTAGAGGTGCCGTTTTAATACAGTTTTTACAGAGTATATTGTTTAGTTCAATTTAACATTTTTTATTTCAAGAATAATGAGAGCGATTTTTATAAACACAAATTTTCAGAGAAAAAAAAATCGAAAAATCAAAAATTTACGAATTTTTTTGCTTTTTTCAATTTTATTCATTTCCAAACTGTAACTTATTTTAATAAACGTGAATCAAACATTATTCCACTGCTTCACGTTGCCCATTTTGTTTCCAACACTGTGTTCAGTGCAATTCGGATTTTCAGACGACTGGGAAACAATGTCAACGACATTTTTTCTCAAATATTTTTAGTTATTTTGTCTCCCCGAAAGGAGACGTTCCAAAATTTATAGCTAACGCCAAATTTCTTTGGGTCAGTTTCAATGGCGAGCCTGCTTACAGCGGCGGGGGTCTACCTCACGGTAGGTCCGCTAGCTGCGACGAGAGATTTTGATAGGTCTCTCGTCTGTCTTTTTTATCAGACGGTGGGTTTGTGCAGAGGGTCGAGCTCAGGGAACATCATCACCCGAGTTGATTCCACCGGCATCACTATTTGGTTAGGTATAGCTGCACGCAGTGGACTCAGGTTCCGACTTAACCTTCGCCCTCCCGAAAATTTAACACCACAGGATTCCTCCAACTTTGTCATAGCCGTCGGGTGTTGGCACACCACTGACTATGACGGAGTTCCCCGCCAGGAGCCTCACGGCCTACGACCTTACCTTCGGGTTTGACCCCTCCAGCACCGGTCGGCATTCAACCTGCCACTCGTGTGTTCTTCCGGCCAGAGCTCTCTTTCAGATCGAGAGACAGAGACCTTCCAAACACTATGCCAGATCAGATCGTGGCAGGTTGAGCATCTGATATTACCGGCTATCAGGAAGCCTTAAAATTTGGAGAGTGCAAAGGTCCCCACTTTGTTGTAAGCCTCTCAGTGGAGAAAAAGAAAGGAATGCTTATATCCTCTTTATCCCCTAGGCTTACAACTTGAGGTTTTGATCATCCTAACGACTTTTCTTCCCGAGGGAAAAAAAACCGGGGTCAAAACTAACCACCCAAGCCCGAGTTACCTCAAACTTGGGTAATTAAACCGACGCTTTCGGCGTGCCCTCCGAGTAATGCTACGGCAACAGCCGACACGAATCGAACCCCGCGACCGCCACTATATTTCGACAAGGAGGCCTCGCAAAAAATTTTCGATTTTTTGAGAGGAGTGGAATTTATGTAGGAAATTAGGAGTGAGTAGAGATGCTTACGACCATATCACGTTGAATGCACGCCATCCCGTCCGATCTGGCAAGTTAAGCAACGTTGAGTCCAGTTAGTACTTGGATCGGAGACGGCCTGGGAATCCTGGATGTTGTAAGCTTTTTGCATTTTTGAATTTGACATAGGATGAATTATTTTAAGTGCCGTTCTATTAGAGGTGCCGTTCTATTAGAGGTGCCGTTCTATTAGAGGTGCCGTTTTAATACAGTTTTTACAGAGTATATTGTTTAGTTCAATTTAACATTTTTTATTTCAAGAATAATGAGAGCGATTTTTATAAACACAAATTTTCAGAGAAAAAAAAATCGAAAAATCAAAAATTTACGAATTTTTTTGCTTTTTTCAATTTTATTCATTTCCAAACTGTAACTTATTTTAATAAACGTGAATCAAACATTATTCCACTGCTTCACGTTGCCCATTTTGTTTCCAACACTGTGTTCAGTGCAATTCGGATTTTCAGACGACTGGGAAACAATGTCAACGACATTTTTTCTCAAATATTTTTAGTTATTTTGTCTCCCCGAAAGGAGACGTTCCAAAATTTATAGCTAACGCCAAATTTCTTTGGGTCAGTTTCAATGGCGAGCCTGCTACAGCGGCGGGAGTCTACCTCACGGTAGGTCCGCTAGCTGTGATGTAAGAAATCATTAAACTCTTCATCAGTTTGGTTCATTTGTACAAAGTGGGTTTGTGCAGATGGGTCGAGTTCAGGGAACCCCAGGGTCTATGTGTTCATCACTACTATGCTGGTCAGTAGCTGCTTTGATGGTTTCGGACCCTGGGTATTTACCATCCCCCTCCCTTATATGAACAATGATTATTATCAGATCAGGATTCCTCCAACTATGTCATAGTCGTCGGGTGTTGGCACACCACTGACTATGACGGAGTTTCCCGCCAGGAGCCTCACGGCCTTCAACTTTCCCTTTCAGGTTTGCACCCTCCAGATCAAGTCGGCATCCAACCGGTCCGCGCGTGCGTTTCTTCTGGCCAGAGCTCTATTTCAGATCTAGAGACAGAGACCATCCGAGACACGTTGCCAGATCAGATTGCGGTGGTTGGGCATCCATACTTCCGGGTCGCTACCCAACTCCTCCCTACCGCCCAAACGGAGAGCACCGGAATGATACTCTCCCCCAATGAGGAGCCGGTTTAGTGATTAGCTAACGCCGACTTTTATTTTTGTGTTGGGGGCTTATCTGACGGTATTCACCGTGATCCGCCTTGTCCAACGCTTCCTTGGTAGCCCTGATTCTGATAGCTTTTGCCGGATTGCCGTGAATCAGTTTGCTTTTTGGATCCTCGCCAAGTTTTGCCTTTTTTGGACTTTGATCTTCTCTTTTTCTCTTCCTCGGATTTTTTCTCACGCTCTCTTGTTTTAAAAGGCTGGAATCGATCTGAGACTTGAACGTTCTCCATGGGTTCATCTCCGAATCTGGCTTCCTGCTTGTTTTTTGTGCAGTATAGCTCAGTTACAATTCTGTAACTATCTCCAAAGATGTGCCTCCAGTAGATTTGTTTGGAAGACTCTAGAGCAATCATGGAAATGTCCGGGATCAAGTTTCTGATTTGCCCATCAGAAAGACCCAACATTTTCAGAGAGTTTGAGGTGTCTGGCCAGTAAGTTCCAAGACTTCCAACCACTAGTGGAAGGATTACTGCTCTCTTTCCCAGTCTTGCGAAGTATTCAATAAAGTGACTGTACTTTTCGATCTTCCACTCCCACGCGGCTTCGATCGCAACAACTCCATTCTCGTATGGTACCGTAACGTCAGCCAGGAGTACCTCCGGACCATCTTTCTGTATCATGATGATATCTGGACGCTCTCTGGTTGGTCCGGGCTCTGTATCCACCATTATGTCATAGTAGTCGTTGTTTTTTCTACCTTTTATCACCTCGTGCAAGATCCTGTTCAGAACACGGTCATGCCTTTGGGTGATTCCAGTGGAGAAGTTGTATGTACAGTGCTGGAGGATATGAGCCTGAGACTCGCATTCGTAGCCGCATCTTCTGCAGTCTTTCGGATGGTCTTTACCGTAACTGTTCCCGTTGCAGACCAGCAGCCTTAGTCGTGCTGGATGTACAAACTTTTGGGAGGATATGCTGATGTTCTTTCCATCATTGACGAATTTATTTGATTGTGGGTGGTGCTGAAGCACCTGCACAACCTGGCTTTTGACCTTCTTGTTCTCCAAGAAGTTCTTGAGCATCGCCGATTTCACCAGATCTTTGAGCTTTGTCACCAGTTTCATACTGTCAGCTTTGGAGAATACTTTGATCTGTGAGTTTTCGGATGCTTGCACTTCTAGAGCAATTTCGCCATTTTCCGGAATGAACTGCATTGATTTGAGCGGTGCTCCAAGATTGACACTGAGCGTTCGACTAGCTTCGTTCATTCGCGAAAAGAGGTTGTATCCTCCTTTCGTGATTGCTTTCTTGGTGTTCAAGTAATCACACTGTTCCTGAAGCGTGGCTGTTTGGGTCTTCAGTCCCATCACCTTCGCAGTGATTCTGCTCAGCGCCTTTTTGTGGATGGACGAGATGAATTCGTCGTCTGACCACAGTTTGAACAGTGTGGACGCCAGGAACGTTATGAGACACGTGAACCGGGGTGACATAACTCCGAGTCCTCCATTCTTCACTGGAATTTGGACATATTCGAGTGGTGATCCTTTAATCGGGATGTTATGATACATCTTCACACTCTTCATGACTGTGTTCTCAAACTCCTTCAACTCCGTCAGCTTTGGAGTGGCGTTTCTGTACATATGTTGCAGTCTCGGCAAGATGAATGCCTTCAGCACATCAAGTTTCTGGTTCGGCGCCAGGTCTGTGTCGTGGACCATTTGGAGTTCCGCGGCAATCTGAGTCAGGGATTCTGATTCCGAGGCTCTACCACCGTTTCCGGTTTGGACTCCGAGATACTTGTAAGTATCCCCATCCGACATAGTCCGAATGGGCGTTCCATGAATCTTGATTCTTTCATACTGATCAACACTTCCTTTTTTGATCGTCAGTGAAGCACACTTCTTTGGCTTGAAAATCAGGGCAACACTACGACAGTCCTTGTCCAGCTGATTGAGCACCTCTTGCATCTCATCCTTGTTGTTCGTAAGGATAGCAAGATCGTCAGCAAATGCCAGGCAACGTACTTTGTTTCCAACGCAGTTGTAACCTGGCTTCCTCGTCTGATGTCTTCGGATTATGCCTTCAAGACAGATGTTGAATAGAGTTGGCGAGATGGGATCACCTTGCTTAACTCCAGCTTCAATCATGATGTTCTGAGTTTTCTGCTCCGCTGTCTTGACTCTCATTGACGATCCATTATACATGTCACTGATTATATTGATGACTGATTCAGGATACCCGAATGCGGCTAGTGATCTTCTGATCAACTCGTGGGGCACGCTTCCAAAAGCGTTCGTCAAGTCTAACCATGAACACGACAGGTTTCGGTTGAGAACGGTGGCAGTGTCTATGCACATCCGCAGAATTCCGATTGACTCATTGCATTCATCGATCGCCTGGAAGCCTCTTTGGCAATCACTGATGACTCCTTTAACTGAGGAGATTCTCCTGTTCCAGACTGAGGAGTAGAGTTTGTATACAGTAGCCATTAGAGAGATGGGTCTCCAATTCTCTGGCTTCTTTCTTTCCTCTTCAGTGCAATCTTTCGGTAGCAGAACAGTTTCTGCTTCTTTCCAGTGGCTCGGAATCTTTCCGTGTTGTCGACATTCATCGAACAACAACGCCAAACGTTCACCTTCCGGATCGAACCATTTCAGATCACTGTACTTCACTCCATCAGTTCCGGGAGAGGTGTCTTTGATCTTTGCAAGAATCGCTTTCACTTCTCCTGACGAGATCGGACCTTCAATGCTTGGATCAACTTCCGCCTTTTTGATTCCACTGCACACAGTATTCAATGCTTTTTCTGTTACTGGTTGTGCTTTCAGGGTTTGCCTGAAGTGGTTTTCCACGACGTTAATATCAATTTCACATCGTGCGGAGTGTTTCCCAATTATCACATTGAAGGTCTTTGCTCGGTTCTTGGCATACTGGATTCTGAGCGGCTCGTTAGATTCTTTTACAAATCGATCTTTTGGTTTCACCGCTTCTGTCCTTCTGCTCGTCTGCGTCGCCATCTCACCTTCATTCAGCAATGGTGGTGGGCATCTTGCAGTTATCTTATCTACCAGATATTTGTTTCCACTGTTTGCCTTGAAGATGGCGGCAGTGAGTGAGTCGGCAATCCAGGTCAGTGTTTGGATGTTAGAACCTTGCTCTTGGTACGATTTCATCTGTTTATCAAACCAAGTTCTCACTTGCTCAATGAGCTTTGCCGGTTCTCCTTTTGGCTGAGCTTTCTTTGTTGGCTCCCCTTTAGGCGGCTGAGCTTTCTTTGTCTGCTGTTTCTTCTTGCCATACTTTCCCTTCTTCTTTGACGTTTGCTTTTTCGTCACTTCTGGGCTAACAATTCTCATTGCTGGCAGGCTTGGAGTCACTTTCGGTTCCATAGTGGGCTCTTTCGTTGGTGGACTGTCACACGTCACCTCCATCTCCTCAGTTTCGCCCACAAGTGGGTGAAACTTCCCAGGTGAGACGACTTTGATCTCTGGACCAGTGAATTGTCTCTTGGCTTCTGGAGAGATGTTTGGTGATCGTTCAGTTACCACTCCCCTCTTTCTAGTATTTCCCACCACTTTCCAGCCTTCATCTTGTTCTGGCTCACGACTCTTCGGTGTCTCTTGTTGCTGTGGAACGGGATCCACTTCCATGTTTCCTACATCCATCATCGGTGTAGCTGAACGAGAGCACGTCGGACAGACGGCACACTGGCTGCTTCGACTTGTGGGTCGACTTTGGGCGAAACTTTTTCCCGGAGAGTTATAATATTTGATTTTTTCAGCAAATATCTCGTAATTGGGTTTCAGTTCTTCGAGGAGATTTCTTCGGAAGTTTTTCACGTCTTCCTCTACTTCCTCCATTTCCCATTCGGTATCTTGGATGAAGGCTTCCGCCATTTTCATCACAAATACCCCACAGTTGTAGCTGTCTCTTTGCCTTGGCTGTTCATCCTGTTCCTTTGGGATAATCAGTCCAAGTTCGTTCACCAACTCTTCAATATAACTACTCATTCGCGATCCAGTCGGATCATAGAATGCAGCAATTCCATTCGAGATGGTCAAGAGCGTCCAGTGTTCATCTGCACAGATCGGAAACACGACTCTTTTCTTTCCGTCTTCCAGATTCCTCTGGATAAGTGGGACTAGGTCCACTCTTGCGGGAAACTGGTAATTGAGTGGATCAATTATGTTCACGGAGTCATAGTTTTCGACTCTCATCTTCAAGAACGCCATCATGATATCTGTATCAATGTATGCATCCTTTCCCTTTTCATTTATCAAGCTCCACACGTTGATTCCTGGTTTTGGACGAGCCGCTTTGGGTTCTTCATCCTCACTCAACGTGATGATTTCCTGGATTTCTTGACAAATGGAGGAAGCTGAGGACTGGCTCGATCTCATTGAGCTTTTCGATGGTGAGTTGTTCCCTTTCGGATCGATAGTGAGCGCCTGATTTGCTTTTTCAGGGCTTTCCACATTTGGACTATCATTTGATTGGGAATGTTCCTGTTCGTCCTTATCGGACTTGGTCAGGAATTTCAACAGTGCACCATTTTCAGTCTTTTTCTCCTCAACAACATTAGCTTTCGGTTTCCTTATGTCAACAAATGGGGCAGCATTGTTCAACTCATTAGCTATTTGCTGTCTTGTGTTGGGTGGTACTGGGACAACTATTGCAGACTCGTCATACTTGTAGTCGTGCACTTTTTGAAGGTGGGTCTGGATCCACTTCGTACCGCATTTGTCTTTCGGCTCGTATTCGTTGCACATACTACACTTGTAGATGAACGTGGCTTTAAGCTTATGTTTCTCTTTCACGTGGAGTTTCATATGCTTGGTAAAACTGGACCCTCTCCCACGGGTTTGGGTGCACTCCCGACACAGAGGGCATAAGATGTTATTCTTGTTTGGAAGGTCTATCGCGAATGTGATCTTATCTTCTTCTCTGTGCGTAATCTCCAGCTCATCAGTCAGAGTATACACACTGCTGATTCGAGCCCCTCCTCTCGATGGTTTTGGAGGTGACCTTTTCGTCGTCTGAGGAGTATTTCCCAGTTTTAGCAGATTGTATTTGCACCCAAGGACAGTCACCGTTTTGTCGTCGGCTGGGTTAGTATTGGCTGCCTGAGCGTATGTTCTGGCTACAGGTTTCCACGTCATTTCAGATTGACTATTTGACATTGTATTTCTAGAATTATCACCGGTTTTGTTAGTCTGGTTATCATTTACAGGCTTAAGATATACATTTGTCATGATGTTGTTAATCAATTATTTTGTCTTTCTTTTGACAGTTTGTTCTGATTTCTTTTCAACAGTAATTTGTTGTGTCAATGCGAAAATTCCGCCCAAGATTCAGGTCACCCGAGGATGTTCGATGTGATCTCTTTTGAGAGTTATTGATTCAGTGGGAGTTTTCTCCGCCACAAGAATCAATACCCTTTTCCACCAAATCCTTCTTCCCGCGTGAACTAAATCAAATTTTGCCAGAAAATAAATTTCCGACAAAAATTGATAATTTGAAAATCGCGAAAAATTCGCGCGAAATTCAGCTCACTTTCTCGAAGATTCTCCGCTCGAATCTTCTGGAAAATTTCGAGAAAACGCGCGAAGAATTCGAAAATTCTCGCGCACTCCTCGCAAATTCCAGGAGGTCAAACAGAAAATTCTGTCGAGGGGGGAGGGGGGATTGGGGGCGGGGCTATCAAGAAATACAGTAGCCTCAGCTAACTGTTTTCAACTCTTCACAAGAGATCTCACGAACTGGTCCTAGACAGCCGAAGTGTTTCTAGACCTTCCTCTTTCCACTCAGGAACTGGTCCTAGACAGCCGAAGTGTTTCTAGACCTCCTCTCTTCACACCTTTTCTCTCAACTTTGGAAGTCCGCCAACAACTGTCCACTTCGTGGTCCAGAGTGACTATTCCTATATACGAAACAAAAGAAATTCGATAGGTCTCTGTCAGTTTGTGATTACACAAAAAGGATTCGAAATTTCTTTTTCTTTGGTAAGAGAAAACGTATTAACCTTTATTACACTCACTAGGAGGAATACCGTAGGTTAATACGATGAGAGTTGGGTTTACCTCAAACTTGGGTAATTAAACCGACGCTTTCGGCGTGCCCTCCGAGTAATGCTACGGCAACAGCCGACACGAATCGAACCCCGCGACCGCCACTATATTTCGACAAGGAGGCCTCGCAAAAAATTTTCGATTTTTTGAGAGGAGTGGAATTTATGTAGGAAATTAGGAGTGAGTAGAGATGCTTACGACCATATCACGTTGAATGCACGCCATCCCGTCCGATCTGGCAAGTTAAGCAACGTTGAGTCCAGTTAGTACTTGGATCGGAGACGGCCTGGGAATCCTGGATGTTGTAAGCTTTTTGCATTTTTGAATTTGACATAGGATGAATTATTTTAAGTGCCGTTCTATTAGAGGTGCCGTTCTATTAGAGGTGCCGTTCTATTAGAGGTGCCGTTTTAATACAGTTTTTACAGAGTATATTGTTTAGTTCAATTTAACATTTTTTATTTCAAGAATAATGAGAGCGATTTTTATAAACACAAATTTTCAGAGAAAAAAAAATCGAAAAATCAAAAATTTACGAATTTTTTTGCTTTTTTCAATTTTATTCATTTCCAAACTGTAACTTATTTTAATAAACGTGAATCAAACATTATTCCACTGCTTCACGTTGCCCATTTTGTTTCCAACACTGTGTTCAGTGCAATTCGGATTTTCAGACGACTGGGAAACAATGTCAACGACATTTTTTCTCAAATATTTTTAGTTATTTTGTCTCCCCGAAAGGAGACGTTCCAAAATTTATAGCTAACGCCAAATTTCTTTGGGTCAGTTTCAATGGCGAGCCTGCTTACAGCGGCGGGGGTCTACCTCACGGTAGGTCCGCTAGCTGCGACGAGAGATTTTGATAGGTCTCTCGTCTGTCTTTTTTATCAGACGGTGGGTTTGTGCAGAGGGTCGAGCTCAGGGAACATCATCACCCGAGTTGATTCCACCGGCATCACTATTGGTTAGGTATAGCTGCACGCAGTGGACTCAGGTTCCGACTTAACCTTCGCCCTCCCGAAAATTTTAACACCACAGGATTCCTCCAACTTTGTCATAGCCGTCGGGTGTTGGCTCAACCACCGCAATCTGATCTGGCATTGTGTTTCGGAAGGTCTCTGTCTCTAGATCTGAAATAGAGCTCTGGCCTGAAGAACACACGCGCGGACCGGTTGGATGCCGACTCGATCTGGAGGGTGCAAACCTGAAAGGGAAAGTTGAAGGCCGTGAGGCTCCTGGCGGGAAACTCCGTCATAGTCAGTGGTGTGCCAACACCCGACGACTATGACATAGTTGGAGGAATCCTGATCTGATAATAATCATTGTTCATATAAGGGAGGGGGATGGTAAATACCCAGGGTCCGAAACCATCAAAGCAGCTACTGACCAGCATAGTAGTGATGAACACATAGACCCTGGGGTTCCCTGAACTCGACCCATTGAAACTGACCCAAAGAAATTTGGCGTTAGCTATAAATTTTGGAACGTCTCCTTTCGGGGAGACAAAATAACTAAAAATATTTGAGAAAAAATGCCGTTGACATTGTTTCCCAGTCGTCTGAAAATCCGAATTGCACTGAACACAGTGTTGCAAACAAAATGGGCAACGTGAAGCAGTGGAATAATGTTTGATTCACGTTTATTAAAATAAGTTACAGTTTGGAAATGAATAAAATTGAAAAAAGCAAAAAAATTCGTAAATTTTTGATTTTTCGATTTTTTTTTCTCTGAAAATTTGTGTTTATAAAAATCGCTCTCATTATTCTTGAAATAAAAAATGTTAAATTGAACTAAACAATATACTCTGTAAAAACTGTATTAAAACGGCACCTCTAATAGAACGGCACCTCTAATAGAACGGCACTTAAAATAATTCATCCTATGTCAAATTCAAAAATGCAAAAAGCTTACAACATCCAGGATTCCCAGGCCGTCTCCGATCCAAGTACTAACTGGACTCAACGTTGCTTAACTTGCCAGATCGGACGGGATGGCGTGCATTCAACGTGATATGGTCGTAAGCATCTCTACTCACTCCTAATTTCCTACATAAATTCCACTCCTCTCAAAAAATCGAAAATTTTTTGCGAGGCCTCCTTGTCGAAAGATAGTGGCGGTCGCGGGGTTCGATTCGTGTCGGCTGTTGCCGTAGCATTACTCGGAGGGCACGCCGAAAGCGTCGGTTTAATTACCCAAGTTTGAGGTATGCGAACCAGTCATATGACTGTCTTTATTGATCGCGGTATAGGCGAGCGAGGCCAGATGGCCGTATGTAGCCTCCACCGTTATTTTTCGTTTTCTCCTTTTTCCCCCATCCCCCTTTGTGTAAATAATGGATCGTTCGGCAAAAATGGCTGTGGCACAGACAAATCACTGTTGCCCGTCATAGAAGTTGGTGTTCGTGAAGTTAAGGTAAATTGGTCTAAGAATATTTTGGTAGTAGAGTGTCTGATAATGGTAAAGAGCGGAGAAAGAGTCGTTGTAAAGAAACTGAATCTGGAAAAAGTTATCCAGAATTTGGCAAGAATCAACTCAACTCTAGTATCCAATCTAGGAAATCAGATATTTTGCGTAGTACCCAGAATAAAAGACAGTACCAATAAAGAGCAGGGATACAGGAAAGAGAAGCAATTGAAATTCCTTGTATCATTCCGAAGTATAAAATCCCAAGTTCCACCATATTTGAGAGGTGGGGGAGATGTAATGGAAGATACAGAGATAAGAGGTATCAGAAAGTTGGAGCCAGAGGCTCAGTTAGACAGCTCAAAACCGCTGATCTGCAGAGTTCTCTACCCAACACAAGGTTATATGTATAAATGTTTTTATCCAAAGTGTAAAGGACATAGTAATGGATCAACAGATCTGAGAAGTCTGAAAAAACACATGGTGGATAAGCATTTCACGAATATTGAATTTGCATATAAGTGTGCTACGTGTATGTTTTTAACGACTGGGAAATCGGCCACAGCGTTAAAATCAATAAAGGCACATATGGCAAGTCACCACAAGGTAACGATGGAACCCGGTAAAAAGAGTCTCGTGCAAAAGTTGAATGCCAGACTCGAAGAAGCTGCTCCATCACTTCCAATGCCGAGAAATCGATCAAAGGTCATACAGTTGACCCCCGAAAAATCGATATCGGAATTGGAGAAAAAGAAGCAAACTCGTTCTGTGGCAAAACAGCTTAGCACACTGAAAGAGTCGGCACAGAAAAAGGAAGAGGAGGTGAAGATAGCGGAGGTCAAAAAGAAAGAACCCCGTCTATCAATAATCCCAGAGTCGAATGTCAGGCGAAGTCTGGCGGCAGGACTCGAACAATGTATAAACCCTGAGCAATCGGTAGCTCAGAGGATAAGAGAAAAAAGAGAAGAATACGCCAAAGCTTCTAGGGAGGCAGCGGCAAAAAGAAGATCGAGTTTGGCAATGAAGCCAGCTAGATTACCAGACAAAGAAAACGAGATTACACTCCAGGAAACGAAAAAGATCGATGATCCAATCGTTATAGACCTGGAAAAAGAAGGTATTCTCACTACAGTACTTAAAGTCCCAAGAAACCAGTTCAACTCGTGGTGTCTAGAGCATGAGACAACGATTGACGCTTGGTTAACGGATGAGGTAATACATATGTACATGTGCACAATAACCGAGAATCGAAAATATTTTACTGCAATCGATCCGGTTCTGTGGCCAGTTTATGTGAGAAATGGAGCAGAGGATTTGCTGAGGCGTACTAGTGGCCCAGGAACATGCTTCTTTCCAATTTGTGAAAGTAATCATTGGGTTCTATTAGTGATAGAGCACGATGTGTATTGGTATCTGGATCCGAAAGGCGAGGAACCAAAAGGAAATGTAGAGATTCTTTTAGAGTCCATGAAAAGGAAAAGGCAGTACTATGAATTCCCACCACCCCCACAGAGAGATAATGTGAATTGTGGAGTGCATGTCTGTCTTATGGCAAAATCAATAGTAGATGAATGTGGTTATAATTGGTATTCTGAAGAGGACGTAAGGTCATTCAGAACCAATATGAAGGACATTCTGAAAAGTAAGGGATATGAGTTATGTCCTGAGCCCTATAATAGGCAAAATTTATTAAAAACAGAAAAACAAAAGGAAGTTATTCTGGAAGAAATGATCGATTCATTCGTTGTAGAAGACGATATGACGTTCACAGTGCATCGGGATTCTGACCATGGTGATGATGAAGTTGAACATCTGAAGACCATTGAGCAGGAACCTGAAAATGAAATAAGTGAAATTGAGAATTTAGAGGGATCTGTAGACTCAGTCATTCCAAAGTTGATGGAAATGAGAGTGCAGACACCTCCAGCGATCAATGAAAAAAGAAGTAAAAAGCGAGTATCGGTCAAAGAGAAACCGAGAAAACAAAAGGAAAAAGAGCAAAAAGTGCCAACAGGAAAACCAGATGAGCTGGTTAAAAGAGTAAGAGTATGGTTTGAGAAAGAATTCAAATCGTATGTGGAAGATGGAAAAAGTTTCCAAAGGTTGGAATGGATGACAGATGTTCTCACTGCAGCAATTCAGAAGGCGTCAGCCGGAGATGAGAAAGCAGTAGAACTGATTGAGAAAAGATGTCCACCATTGGAATGTGAAGAGGGTGAAATGTGTACCCAGACTGAAAAGAAAAGGAAACCAAAAAGTGGTAAAGGGAATGGCGGTCAAGAAAGTATGAAGTCATTAATGGCCTCATACAGTGAGAACCGAGCCAAAACCTACAATAGAATAATTGGTAAGCATTCAAAGCAGTGTGAGATCCCAATAGCCAAAGTACAAAAGTTCTTTGAAGGGACCACTGCCGAGACAAATGTGCCAAAGGAAACACTTAAGGAAATGTGTTCACGCCTCCCGAAAGTTGAAGTGGGAACGTGGATTGAAGGTGAATTCAGTGAAAGTGAAGTGACTGAAGCATTGAAGAAGACAAAGGACACCGCACCAGGTGTAGATGGATTAAGGTACCATCACCTGAAATGGTTTGATCCCGAGTTGAAAATGCTATCACAGATCTATAATGAGTGTAGAGAACACAGAAAAATTCCAAAGCATTGGAAAGAGGCAGAGACAATTCTTCTCTATAAGGGAGGAGATGAGTCCAAACCGGATAATTGGAGGCCTATCAGTCTGATGCCAACCATCTATAAACTGTATTCTAGTCTCTGGAACAGAAGGATTAGAGCAGTGAAAGGGGTGATGAGCAAGTGTCAGAGAGGCTTCCAAGAAAGAGAAGGATGTAATGAAAGTATCGGAATATTGAGAACAGCCATAGATGTGGCCAAGGGCAAAAAGAGAAACATAGCCGTAGCATGGTTAGATCTCACAAATGCCTTTGGATCAGTACCACATGAGCTGATAAAGGAAACTCTGGAATCTTACGGATTTCCAGAAATAGTAGTAGACGTCGTAGAAGACATGTATCAAGAAGCATCGATACGTGTGACGACGCGAACAGAGAAAAGTGATCAAATTATGATCAAGTCAGGGGTGAAGCAGGGAGACCCAATCTCGCCTACTCTCTTCAACATGTGTCTCGAGAGTGTCATCAGAAGGCATCTCGACAGGTCCGTTGGCCATCGGTGCCTGAAAACAAAAATAAAAGTATTGGCATTTGCCGACGACATGGCAGTATTAGCGGAAAGTAGTGAACAGTTACAAAAGGAGTTGACGGCCATGGATGCTGACTGCTCAGCACTGAATTTGCTATTCAAACCGGCTAAATGTGCAAGTCTGATATTAGAAAAAGGAAAAGTAAACAGGTTAAATGAGGTAGTTTTGAGAGGGAAACCGATCAGAAACCTCATGGAAAATGAGACCTACAAGTACTTAGGTGTTCAGACAGGTACGGAAACAAGGGTTTCCATAATGGATCATATAATGGAAGTGTCAAGGGAGATAGATCTAGTGAATATGAGTCAACTGGCAATGCACCAGAAACTAGATATACTCAAAGCCTTCATACTTCCAAAGATGACCTATATGTATCAGAACACGACACCTAAACTGTCAGAACTGAAAGTGTTTGCCAATTTGGTAATGAGGTCAGTGAAGGAATTCCACAACATTCCCCTAAAAGGGTCACCGTTGGAGTATGTCCAACTTCCCGTAGGAAAAGGAGGATTAGGAGTGGCATGTCCAAAGAACACAGCCTTACTAACATTCTTGGTAACCATTATGAAAAAGTTATGGTCACCTGATAGCTATATCAGAAAGTTGTATACAGACTACCTAGAGGAGGTGGCAAAAGTAGAAATCGGAAAGTTCGAGGTCAACCTGAACGATCTGGCAGAATTCCTGAGTGACGAAAGAGCAGTCGACAGCAAGTTGTTCGGCTTCAATGCGTTCACGAGGGTGAGAGAAGTGGTGAGGAGTCTCTGTAAGAATAAAGATTCTCCACTACATAGTCTGAAAATAATTGAAAGAGAAGGGAAACTTGCCATAAGTGTGCAAGCAACCGAAGAAAGTATTGAGAAAATCTTCACTGAAGACCAGGAAAAGAAGTTAATGTACCTACTGAAAGGGGAGCTAAATACAGCTCTCCAGCACAGGTTCTTTACTCAAAAGGTATTCAAAAGTGAAGTAATGAGAGTGGTTCAACAGCATCCACAAAGTAACAGTTTTGTCAGAAATGGTGGAAAAATGAGTTTTTCGGCTCAAAGATTTGTCCATCCAGGAAGACTGAACCAGTTGCCATGCAACTACAACACTTGGACAAAAGGCCATACGAAGTTGTGTAGAAGGTGTGGAAAGAATGAAAATGAGACACAGTCGCATATACTGCAAGTGTGTGACTACTCAATAGGAAATATCATAAAGGAAAGACACGATGCAGTTCTCTATAAGTTTAGAGAACTCATCAAAAGAGGGCCAAAAGGACATTGGTTAAAGAAAACTGACCGGACAGTACCAAATACTGGATCACAGCTGAGGCCAGATCTCTATCTGGAAAGCCCAGACGGGAAGCATGTGATACTAGCAGATGTGACAGTCCCATACGAAAGAGGCATCGAAGGAATGCAAAAGGCATGGAATGAGAAAATCAATAAGTATACTGATGGATATAAAGAAATATTCAGAAGACAAGGAAAATCCCTAGTAGTGTTACCATTAGTAGTTGGTTCACTGGGAACGTGGTGGAAGCCCACGGAGGAAAGTCTGATCAAACTAGGTGTTGAGAAGACTACAATAAGAAGGATAATACCAGAGACGTGTGGAATGGTGGCTGAATACAGTAAAAACTGCTATTGGAGACACATCTACGGTGAAAAGTATGTTAAAACTCCAATGATAAACGGAGGAAAAAAGCCTGAAGGAAATGATTGGACAAAGTGTGAAAAAGGAATAGAAGTTCCTAAAGTTACTAATTAGGCGATCGTAAAAGAAACCGAGCCGTAACAACAAGCAAAGTAAACAAAAGGAAAATCAATAAAAAGGAAGGCAGACCCACCAAGAAAGGGTGTGAACATGCAAAGTAAACAAAAGAAAAATCAATAAAAAGAAAGGTTGACCTCTGTCCCGAGGAGGGAAGGGGGACACAGAGAGAAGGAGAGACAGAGAGACGCAGAACGAGGAAAACCATCGAAACAAAACAAAGGCGGGAAAAAGAGAGGCAGATGGAAGACGAAGAAGAAGAGAAGGGAGAGGGCATTCATTTGTTTTGCCACCCTTTCCTCCTGTCTCCCCTGCCCCATACAAAACCCGAGTTTTCGTTTTCCAGGTAATCCCGCACATCCGAATGTCAACGCCTACAGCCGATAGGCTTTTTCATGAGATTATCGGCAACGCGTCAAAGTACCTCTCGATCGGAAACCTCAATCAGATAGTGGTAGCGTCGGATGCACTTCACGGAGTCTTGAAAGGACTCGAAAGGGACAATCTTCTGAACTTCGAGCTGGAGCCTCCAAGAAAGAAGCAAGCTGTTCAGAGAGAGGACTGGACCAAAGTGAATGAGCAACCGAAAAAGATTGGTGACAAGGAGAAGTTCGAGCCAATCATCATCGGAGATCAAGCATTGTGGACGGGGAAGATACTGATTGTGGCGCAGACAGCGCAGTTCAGTCTCCAGAAGCCATACCCAGTTCAAGTTCTGCAAGTGACTCCTTTAGCTGTTCTCAAAACGAAGTGCGAAGACCTCATTGAAAAAGCGGAGAAAGTCCTCTGGTTCCTACCGAAACAAACCTACCACGTTAAATCAGCGTCGAAGTATGTGGCAACGAAAAAGGACAAGATCCAGATGATCGCCACCGACGAAATCAGTGAAGTCGCCAAGTCAATCCTGCAAGCAAATAAATTGAGTTGCAAGGTCGGTGAGGAAACACGCGAAGCCCTCCAGGAGATCACGAAGACCATATAAATAATGTGTATGATAAGCGAATTTTATATTGTACTTCCATCAATTTTTACCCCATTCATGTGAATAAGATAAAGCCAAAAAAAGGGAATTGGTGTACCAAAGACACAGTAGGGAAGGGGTAACAAATAGATGAGGAAGAACACCTAGTAAAAAGAGAAAGGTAAAACCAGTGGGGAGGAAAGAAAGACTGATTTCACCCACTAAAATGAATTTGGAAACAGAATTTGGAAGAGAAAAGAGAAAGGGAAACCTAAAGAAAATAGTTCTTTTGCCAAAATTCTGTAGAGGAATACTTTGTCAAAACATGATAGAAACCAGTAATCTGGTACGAAAGACAAGTAAGACCTGAACTGACAAGAAGGAAGTCAGAAAGAAATACCGCTCACAAAGCCTGTGATCGATTCTCTTACCTACTAAACTTGTTCTCTTGGCTTCATAATCGGCTAAAGGGAGAAGGAATGTTAATTAGAGATAGACATAAAGATAGGTGGAGTGAAGGTCCTGTTCTTGAAACTAGGAGGAATGTGGAAAGAGCAGAAGGCCGCGAGGCTTTAGACGGGTAACTCAGTCAGTTGCTAGTGGTCTTCGGATCCAACGGCTTCGGACATAGTGAGGAACCCTGGGTACGGAGAAGAAATGGAAAAGAGAATGGGCGGGCAAAGGCTAAGTTCATAACACTGTCATGCAACCACTAAACCAGTGGGATCTGCGGGTGAATCACTCTCGAAAAGAAGTGAATGAACGTGCTGATGTCTGACTTTAAAGAAGTCTGAAATTAAAAAACAGATATAAAGGCCCCTCACTATAAACTCCACAGCAACAGGTGGTCCGGCGAGGCCGGTTCTTGCCACCATTGCACCCCAGGCTCGTCTTGAAACTGACCCAAAGAAATTTGGCGTTAGCTATAAATTTTGGAACGTCTCCTTTCGGGGAGACAAAATAACTAAAAATATTTGAGAAAAAATGCCGTTGACATTGTTTCCCAGTCGTCTGAAAATCCGAATTGCACTGAACACAGTGTTGCAAACAAAATGGGCAACGTGAAGCAGTGGAATAATGTTTGATTCACGTTTATTAAAATAAGTTACAGTTTGGAAATGAATAAAATTGAAAAAAGCAAAAAAATTCGTAAATTTTTGATTTTTCGATTTTTTTTTCTCTGAAAATTTGTGTTTATAAAAATCGCTCTCATTATTCTTGAAATAAAAAATGTTAAATTGAACTAAACAATATACTCTGTAAAAACTGTATTAAAACGGCACCTCTAATAGAACGGCACCTCTAATAGAACGGCACTTAAAATAATTCATCCTATGTCAAATTCAAAAATGCAAAAAGCTTACAACATCCAGGATTCCCAGGCCGTCTCCGATCCAAGTACTAACTGGACTCAACGTTGCTTAACTTGCCAGATCGGACGGGATGGCGTGCATTCAACGTGATATGGTCGTAAGCATCTCTACTCACTCCTAATTTCCTACATAAATTCCACTCCTCTCAAAAAATCGAAAATTTTTTGCGAGGCCTCCTTGTCGAAAGATAGTGGCGGTCGCGGGGTTCGATTCGTGTCGGCTGTTGCCGTAGCATTACTCGGAGGGCACGCCGAAAGCGTCGGTTTAATTACCCAAGTTTGAGGTAAACATTGAAACTGACCCAAAGAAATTTGGCGTTAGCTATAAATTTTGGAACGTCTCCTTTCGGGGAGACAAAATAACTAAAAATATTTGAGAAAAAATGCCGTTGACATTGTTTCCCAGTCGTCTGAAAATCCGAATTGCACTGAACACAGTGTTGCAAACAAAATGGGCAACGTGAAGCAGTGGAATAATGTTTGATTCACGTTTATTAAAATAAGTTACAGTTTGGAAATGAATAAAATTGAAAAAAGCAAAAAAATTCGTAAATTTTTGATTTTTCGATTTTTTTTTCTCTGAAAATTTGTGTTTATAAAAATCGCTCTCATTATTCTTGAAATAAAAAATGTTAAATTGAACTAAACAATATACTCTGTAAAAACTGTATTAAAACGGCACCTCTAATAGAACGGCACCTCTAATAGAACGGCACCTCTAATAGAACGGCACTTAAAATAATTCATCCTATGTCAAATTCAAAAATGCAAAAAGCTTACAACATCCAGGATTCCCAGGCCGTCTCCGATCCAAGTACTAACTGGACTCAACGTTGCTTAACTTGCCAGATCGGACGGGATGGCGTGCATTCAACGTGATATGGTCGTAAGCATCTCTACTCACTCCTAATTTCCTACATAAATTCCACTCCTCTCAAAAAATCGAAAATTTTTTGCGAGGCCTCCTTGTCGAAATATAGTGGCGGTCGCGGGGTTCGATTCGTGTCGGCTGTTGCCGTAGCATTACTCGGAGGGCACGCCGAAAGCGTCGGTTTAATTACCCAAGTTTGAGGTAACTCGGGCTTGGGTGGTTAGTTTTGACCCCGGTTTTTTTTCCCTCGGGAAGAAAAGTCGTTAGGATGATCAAAACCTCAAGTTGTAAGCCTAGGGGATAAAGAGGATATAAGCATTCCTTTCTTTTTCTCCACTGAGAGGCTTACAACAAAGTGGGGACCTTTGCACTCTCCAAATTTTAAGGCTTCCTGATAGCCGGTAATATCAGATGCTCAACCTGCCACGATCTGATCTGGCATAGTGTTTGGAAGGTCTCTGTCTCTCGATCTGAAAGAGAGCTCTGGCCGGAAGAACACACGAGTGGCAGGTTGAATGCCGACCGGTGCTGGAGGGGTCAAACCCGAAGGTAAGGTCGTAGGCCGTGAGGCTCCTGGCGGGGAACTCCGTCATAGTCAGTGGTGTGCCAACACCCGACGGCTATGACAAAGTTGGAGGAATCCTGTGGTGTTAAATTTTCGGGAGGGCGAAGGTTAAGTCGGAACCTGAGTCCACTGCGTGCAGCTATACCTAACCAAATAGTGATGCCGGTGGAATCAACTCGGGTGATGATGTTCCCTGAGCTCGACCCTCTGCACAAACCCACCGTCTGATAAAAAAGACAGACGAGAGACCTATCAAAATCTCTCGTCGCAGCTAGCGGACCTACCGTGAGGTAGACCCCCGCCGCTGTAAGCAGGCTCGCCATTGAAACTGACCCAAAGAAATTTGGCGTTAGCTATAAATTTTGGAACGTCTCCTTTCGGGGAGACAAAATAACTAAAAATATTTGAGAAAAAATGTCGTTGACATTGTTTCCCAGTCGTCTGAAAATCCGAATTGCACTGAACACAGTGTTGGAAACAAAATGGGCAACGTGAAGCAGTGGAATAATGTTTGATTCACGTTTATTAAAATAAGTTACAGTTTGGAAATGAATAAAATTGAAAAAAGCAAAAAAATTCGTAAATTTTTGATTTTTCGATTTTTTTTTCTCTGAAAATTTGTGTTTATAAAAATCGCTCTCATTATTCTTGAAATAAAAAATGTTAAATTGAACTAAACAATATACTCTGTAAAAACTGTATTAAAACGGCACCTCTAATAGAACGGCACCTCTAATAGAACGGCACCTCTAATAGAACGGCACTTAAAATAATTCATCCTATGTCAAATTCAAAAATGCAAAAAGCTTACAACATCCAGGATTCCCAGGCCGTCTCCGATCCAAGTACTAACTGGACTCAACGTTGCTTAACTTGCCAGATCGGACGGGATGGCGTGCATTCAACGTGATATGGTCGTAAGCATCTCTACTCACTCCTAATTTCCTACATAAATTCCACTCCTCTCAAAAAATCGAAAATTTTTTGCGAGGCCTCCTTGTCGAAATATAGTGGCGGTCGCGGGGTTCGATTCGTGTCGGCTGTTGCCGTAGCATTACTCGGAGGGCACGCCGAAAGCGTCGGTTTAATTACCCAAGTTTGAGGTAAACATTGAAACTGACCCAAAGAAATTTGGCGTTAGCTATAAATTTTGGAACGTCTCCTTTCGGGGAGACAAAATAACTAAAAATATTTGAGAAAAAATGTCGTTGACATTGTTTCCCAGTCGTCTGAAAATCCGAATTGCACTGAACACAGTGTTGGAAACAAAATGGGCAACGTGAAGCAGTGGAATAATGTTTGATTCACGTTTATTAAAATAAGTTACAGTTTGGAAATGAATAAAATTGAAAAAAGCAAAAAAATTCGTAAATTTTTGATTTTTCGATTTTTTTTTCTCTGAAAATTTGTGTTTATAAAAATCGCTCTCATTATTCTTGAAATAAAAAATGTTAAATTGAACTAAACAATATACTCTGTAAAAACTGTATTAAAACGGCACCTCTAATAGAACGGCACCTCTAATAGAACGGCACCTCTAATAGAACGGCACTTAAAATAATTCATCCTATGTCAAATTCAAAAATGCAAAAAGCTTACAACATCCAGGATTCCCAGGCCGTCTCCGATCCAAGTACTAACTGGACTCAACGTTGCTTAACTTGCCAGATCGGACGGGATGGCGTGCATTCAACGTGATATGGTCGTAAGCATCTCTACTCACTCCTAATTTCCTACATAAATTCCACTCCTCTCAAAAAATCGAAAATTTTTTGCGAGGCCTCCTTGTCGAAATATAGTGGCGGTCGCGGGGTTCGATTCGTGTCGGCTGTTGCCGTAGCATTACTCGGAGGGCACGCCGAAAGCGTCGGTTTAATTACCCAAGTTTGAGGTAAACACGTCGTGTTCTTCTTACCCTCTGGGAAGTTTTTGGTCCTTGAGACAGTATTGCTCCCAGAGGTATGTTAAACCCCGGATTTTCTTCATTAACTAAAGGTTAACTCCTTTGGGAAGAAAAGTCGTTAGGTGGATCAAAACCCCAAGTTTGTATGCCTGGAAAAAAGAGGATATAAACATTCCTGCTTTTTCTCCGTAAAAGGGCTACAACAAAGTGGGGACCTTTGTATCGCCAATCTTTTTAAGGCTTCCTGATAGCCGGTAATATCAGATGCTCAACCTGCCACGATCTGATCTGGCATAGTGTTTGGAAGGTCTCTGTCTCTCGATCTGAAAGAGAGCTCTGGCTGGAAGAACACACGAGTGGCAGGTTGAATGCCGACCGGTGCTGGAGGGGTCAAACCCGAAGGTAAGGTCGTAGGCCGTGAGGCTCCTGGCGGGGAACTCCGTCATAGTCAGTGGTGTGCCAACACCCGACGGCTATGACAAAGTTGGAGGAATCCTGTGGTGTTAAATTTTCGGGAGGGCGAAGGTTAAGTCGGAACCTGAGTCCACTGCGTGCAGCTATACCTAACCAATAGTGATGCCGGTGGAATCAACTCGGGTGATGATGTTCCCTGAGCTCGACCTTCTGCACAAACCCACCGTCTGATAAAAAAAAGACAGACGAGAGACCTATCAAAATCTCTCGTCGCAGCTAGCGGACCTACCGTGAGGTAGACCCCCGCCGCTGTAAGCAGGCTCGCCATTGAAACTGACCCAAAGAAATTTGGCGTTAGCTATAAATTTTGGAACGTCTCCTTTCGGGGAGACAAAATAACTAAAAATATTTGAGAAAAAATGTCGTTGACATTGTTTCCCAGTCGTCTGAAAATCCGAATTGCACTGAACACAGTGTTGGAAACAAAATGGGCAACGTGAAGCAGTGGAATAATGTTTGATTCACGTTTATTAAAATAAGTTACAGTTTGGAAATGAATAAAATTGAAAAAAGCAAAAAAATTCGTAAATTTTTGATTTTTCGATTTTTTTTTCTCTGAAAATTTGTGTTTATAAAAATCGCTCTCATTATTCTTGAAATAAAAAATGTTAAATTGAACTAAACAATATACTCTGTAAAAACTGTATTAAAACGGCACCTCTAATAGAACGGCACCTCTAATAGAACGGCACCTCTAATAGAACGGCACTTAAAATAATTCATCCTATGTCAAATTCAAAAATGCAAAAAGCTTACAACATCCAGGATTCCCAGGCCGTCTCCGATCCAAGTACTAACTGGACTCAACGTTGCTTAACTTGCCAGATCGGACGGGATGGCGTGCATTCAACGTGATATGGTCGTAAGCATCTCTACTCACTCCTAATTTCCTACATAAATTCCACTCCTCTCAAAAAATCGAAAATTTTTTGCGAGGCCTCCTTGTCGAAATATAGTGGCGGTCGCGGGGTTCGATTCGTGTCGGCTGTTGCCGTAGCATTACTCGGAGGGCACGCCGAAAGCGTCGGTTTAATTACCCGACGAGAGATTTTGATAGGTCTCTCGTCTGTCTTTTTTATCAGACGGTGGGTTTGTGCAGAGGGTCGAGCTCAGGGAACATCATCACCCGAGTTGATTCCACCGGCATCACTATTTGGTTAGGTATAGCTGCACGCAGTGGACTCAGGTTCCGACTTAACCTTCGCCCTCCCGAAAATTTAACACCACAGGATTCCTCCAACTTTGTCATAGCCGTCGGGTGTTGGCACACCACTGACTATGACGGAGTTCCCCGCCAGGAGCCTCACGGCCTACGACCTTACCTTCGGGTTTGACCCCTCCAGCACCGGTCGGCATTCAACCTGCCACTCGTGTGTTCTTCCGGCCAGAGCTCTCTTTCAGATCGAGAGACAGAGACCTTCCAAACACTATGCCAGATCAGATCGTGGCAGGTTGAGCATCTGATATTACCGGCTATCAGGAAGCCTTAAAATTTGGAGAGTGCAAAGGTCCCCACTTTGTTGTAAGCCTCTCAGTGGAGAAAAAGAAAGGAATGCTTATATCCTCTTTATCCCCTAGGCTTACAACTTGAGGTTTTGATCATCCTAACGACTTTTCTTCCCGAGGGAAAAAAAACCGGGGTCAAAACTAACCACCCAAGCCCGAGTTACCTCAAACTTGGGTAATTAAACCGACGCTTTCGGCGTGCCCTCCGAGTAATGCTACGGCAACAGCCGACACGAATCGAACCCCGCGACCGCCACTATATTTCGACAAGGAGGCCTCGCAAAAAATTTTCGATTTTTTGAGAGGAGTGGAATTTATGTAGGAAATTAGGAGTGAGTAGAGATGCTTACGACCATATCACGTTGAATGCACGCCATCCCGTCCGATCTGGCAAGTTAAGCAACGTTGAGTCCAGTTAGTACTTGGATCGGAGACGGCCTGGGAATCCTGGATGTTGTAAGCTTTTTGCATTTTTGAATTTGACATAGGATGAATTATTTTAAGTGCCGTTCTATTAGAGGTGCCGTTCTATTAGAGGTGCCGTTCTATTAGAGGTGCCGTTTTAATACAGTTTTTACAGAGTATATTGTTTAGTTCAATTTAACATTTTTTATTTCAAGAATAATGAGAGCGATTTTTATAAACACAAATTTTCAGAGAAAAAAAAATCGAAAAATCAAAAATTTACGAATTTTTTTGCTTTTTTCAATTTTATTCATTTCCAAACTGTAACTTATTTTAATAAACGTGAATCAAACATTATTCCACTGCTTCACGTTGCCCATTTTGTTTCCAACACTGTGTTCAGTGCAATTCGGATTTTCAGACGACTGGGAAACAATGTCAACGACATTTTTTCTCAAATATTTTTAGTTATTTTGTCTCCCCGAAAGGAGACGTTCCAAAATTTATAGCTAACGCCAAATTTCTTTGGGTCAGTTTCAATGTTTACCTCAAACTTGGGTAATTAAACCGACGCTTTCGGCGTGCCCTCCGAGTAATGCTACGGCAACAGCCGACACGAATCGAACCCCGCGACCGCCACTATATTTCGACAAGGAGGCCTCGCAAAAAATTTTCGATTTTTTGAGAGGAGTGGAATTTATGTAGGAAATTAGGAGTGAGTAGAGATGCTTACGACCATATCACGTTGAATGCACGCCATCCCGTCCGATCTGGCAAGTTAAGCAACGTTGAGTCCAGTTAGTACTTGGATCGGAGACGGCCTGGGAATCCTGGATGTTGTAAGCTTTTTGCATTTTTGAATTTGACATAGGATGAATTATTTTAAGTGCCGTTCTATTAGAGGTGCCGTTCTATTAGAGGTGCCGTTCTATTAGAGGTGCCGTTTTAATACAGTTTTTACAGAGTATATTGTTTAGTTCAATTTAACATTTTTTATTTCAAGAATAATGAGAGCGATTTTTATAAACACAAATTTTCAGAGAAAAAAAAATCGAAAAATCAAAAATTTACGAATTTTTTTGCTTTTTTCAATTTTATTCATTTCCAAACTGTAACTTATTTTAATAAACGTGAATCAAACATTATTCCACTGCTTCACGTTGCCCATTTTGTTTCCAACACTGTGTTCAGTGCAATTCGGATTTTCAGACGACTGGGAAACAATGTCAACGACATTTTTTCTCAAATATTTTTAGTTATTTTGTCTCCCCGAAAGGAGACGTTCCAAAATTTATAGCTAACGCCAAATTTCTTTGGGTCAGTTTCAATGGCGAGCCTGCTTACAGCGGCGGGGGTCTACCTCACGGTAGGTCCGCTAGCTGCGACGAGAGATTTTGATAGGTCTCTCGTCTGTCTTTTTTATCAGACGGTGGGTTTGTGCAGAGGGTCGAGCTCAGGGAACATCATCACCCGAGTTGATTCCACCGGCATCACTATTTGGTTAGGTATAGCTGCACGCAGTGGACTCAGGTTCCGACTTAACCTTCGCCCTCCCGAAAATTTAACACCACAGGATTCCTCCAACTTTGTCATAGCCGTCGGGTGTTGGCACACCACTGACTATGACGGAGTTCCCCGCCAGGAGCCTCACGGCCTACGACCTTACCTTCGGGTTTGACCCCTCCAGCACCGGTCGGCATTCAACCTGCCACTCGTGTGTTCTTCCGGCCAGAGCTCTCTTTCAGATCGAGAGACAGAGACCTTCCAAACACTATGCCAGATCAGATCGTGGCAGGTTGAGCATCTGATATTACCGGCTATCAGGAAGCCTTAAAATTTGGAGAGTGCAAAGGTCCCCACTTTGTTGTAAGCCTCTCAGTGGAGAAAAAGAAAGGAATGCTTATATCCTCTTTATCCCCTAGGCTTACAACTTGAGGTTTTGATCATCCTAACGACTTTTCTTCCCGAGGGAAAAAAAACCGGGGTCAAAACTAACCACCCAAGCCCGAGTTACCTCAAACTTGGGTAATTAAACCGACGCTTTCGGCGTGCCCTCCGAGTAATGCTACGGCAACAGCCGACACGAATCGAACCCCGCGACCGCCACTATATTTCGACAAGGAGGCCTCGCAAAAAATTTTCGATTTTTTGAGAGGAGTGGAATTTATGTAGGAAATTAGGAGTGAGTAGAGATGCTTACGACCATATCACGTTGAATGCACGCCATCCCGTCCGATCTGGCAAGTTAAGCAACGTTGAGTCCAGTTAGTACTTGGATCGGAGACGGCCTGGGAATCCTGGATGTTGTAAGCTTTTTGCATTTTTGAATTTGACATAGGATGAATTATTTTAAGTGCCGTTCTATTAGAGGTGCCGTTCTATTAGAGGTGCCGTTCTATTAGAGGTGCCGTTTTAATACAGTTTTTACAGAGTATATTGTTTAGTTCAATTTAACATTTTTTATTTCAAGAATAATGAGAGCGATTTTTATAAACACAAATTTTCAGAGAAAAAAAAATCGAAAAATCAAAAATTTACGAATTTTTTTGCTTTTTTCAATTTTATTCATTTCCAAACTGTAACTTATTTTAATAAACGTGAATCAAACATTATTCCACTGCTTCACGTTGCCCATTTTGTTTGCAACACTGTGTTCAGTGCAATTCGGATTTTCAGACGACTGGGAAACAATGTCAACGGCATTTTTTCTCAAATATTTTTAGTTATTTTGTCTCCCCGAAAGGAGACGTTCCAAAATTTATAGCTAACGCCAAATTTCTTTGGGTCAGTTTCAATGTTTACCTCAAACTTGGGTAATTAAACCGACGCTTTCGGCGTGCCCTCCGAGTAATGCTACGGCAACAGCCGACACGAATCGAACCCCGCGACCGCCACTATCTTTCGACAAGGAGGCCTCGCAAAAAATTTTCGATTTTTTGAGAGGAGTGGAATTTATGTAGGAAATTAGGAGTGAGTAGAGATGCTTACGACCATATCACGTTGAATGCACGCCATCCCGTCCGATCTGGCAAGTTAAGCAACGTTGAGTCCAGTTAGTACTTGGATCGGAGACGGCCTGGGAATCCTGGATGTTGTAAGCTTTTTGCATTTTTGAATTTGACATAGGATGAATTATTTTAAGTGCCGTTCTATTAGAGGTGCCGTTCTATTAGAGGTGCCGTTTTAATACAGTTTTTACAGAGTATATTGTTTAGTTCAATTTAACATTTTTTATTTCAAGAATAATGAGAGCGATTTTTATAAACACAAATTTTCAGAGAAAAAAAAATCGAAAAATCAAAAATTTACGAATTTTTTTGCTTTTTTCAATTTTATTCATTTCCAAACTGTAACTTATTTTAATAAACGTGAATCAAACATTATTCCACTGCTTCACGTTGCCCATTTTGTTTGCAACACTGTGTTCAGTGCAATTCGGATTTTCAGACGACTGGGAAACAATGTCAACGGCATTTTTTCTCAAATATTTTTAGTTATTTTGTCTCCCCGAAAGGAGACGTTCCAAAATTTATAGCTAACGCCAAATTTCTTTGGGTCAGTTTCAATGTTTACCTCAAACTTGGGTAATTAAACCGACGCTTTCGGCGTGCCCTCCGAGTAATGCTACGGCAACAGCCGACACGAATCGAACCCCGCGACCGCCACTATCTTTCGACAAGGAGGCCTCGCAAAAAATTTTCGATTTTTTGAGAGGAGTGGAATTTATGTAGGAAATTAGGAGTGAGTAGAGATGCTTACGACCATATCACGTTGAATGCACGCCATCCCGTCCGATCTGGCAAGTTAAGCAACGTTGAGTCCAGTTAGTACTTGGATCGGAGACGGCCTGGGAATCCTGGATGTTGTAAGCTTTTTGCATTTTTGAATTTGACATAGGATGAATTATTTTAAGTGCCGTTCTATTAGAGGTGCCGTTCTATTAGAGGTGCCGTTTTAATACAGTTTTTACAGAGTATATTGTTTAGTTCAATTTAACATTTTTTATTTCAAGAATAATGAGAGCGATTTTTATAAACACAAATTTTCAGAGAAAAAAAAATCGAAAAATCAAAAATTTACGAATTTTTTTGCTTTTTTCAATTTTATTCATTTCCAAACTGTAACTTATTTTAATAAACGTGAATCAAACATTATTCCACTGCTTCACGTTGCCCATTTTGTTTGCAACACTGTGTTCAGTGCAATTCGGATTTTCAGACGACTGGGAAACAATGTCAACGGCATTTTTTCTCAAATATTTTTAGTTATTTTGTCTCCCCGAAAGGAGACGTTCCAAAATTTATAGCTAACGCCAAATTTCTTTGGGTCAGTTTCAATGGGTCGAGTTCAGGGAACCCCAGGGTCTATGTGTTCATCACTACTATGCTGGTCAGTAGCTGCTTTGATGGTTTCGGACCCTGGGTATTTACCATCCCCCTCCCTTATATGAACAATGATTATTATCAGATCAGGATTCCTCCAACTATGTCATAGTCGTCGGGTGTTGGCACACCACTGACTATGACGGAGTTTCCCGCCAGGAGCCTCACGGCCTTCAACTTTCCCTTTCAGGTTTGCACCCTCCAGATCGAGTCGGCATCCAACCGGTCCGCGCGTGTGTTCTTCAGGCCAGAGCTCTATTTCAGATCTAGAGACAGAGACCTTCCGAAACACAATGCCAGATCAGATTGCGGTGGTTGGGCATCCTTACTTCCGGGTCGCTACCCAACTCCTCCCTACCG
This sequence comes from Caenorhabditis remanei, assembly GCF_010183535.1. Taxonomy (NCBI): domain Eukaryota; kingdom Metazoa; phylum Nematoda; class Chromadorea; order Rhabditida; family Rhabditidae; genus Caenorhabditis; species Caenorhabditis remanei. The sequence continues at coordinate 146,498 of NW_026526144.1, forward strand.
CCCAAACGGAGAGCACCGGAATGATACTCTCCCCCAATGAGGAGCCGGTTTAGTGTTTAGCTAACGCCGACTTTTATTTTTATGTTGGGGTCTTATCTCACGGTATTCACCGTGATCCGCCTTGTCCAACGCTTCTTTGGAAGCCCTGATTCTGATAGCTTTTGCCGGGTTGCCCGGAATCAGTTTGTTTTTTGGATCCTCGCCAAGTTTTGCCTTTTTTGGACTTTGATCTTCTCTTTTTCTCTTCCTCGGATTTCTTCTCACGCTCTCTTGTTTTAAAAGGCTGGAATCGATCTGAGACTTGAACATTTTCCATAGGTTCATCTCCGAATCTGATCTCCTGCTGGTCTTTTCTGCAGTATAGATCAGTTACAATTTTGTAACTATCTCCGAAGATATGCCTCCAGTAAATTTGTTTGGAAGACTCTAGAGCAATCATGGAGATGTCTGGGATCAAGTTTCTGATTTGCCCATCAGAAAGACCCAGCATTCTCAGAGAGTTTGAGGTGTCTGGCCAGTAAGTTCCAAGACTTCCAACCACTAGTGGAAGGATTACTGCTCTCTTTCCCAGTCTTGCGAAGTAATCAATAAAGTGACTGTACTTTGTCATCTTCCAATCCCATGCGGCTTCAATTGCAACAACTCCATTTTCGTATGGTACCGTAACATCCGCCAGTAGGACTTCCGGACCATCTTTCTGTATCATGATGATATCTGGACGCTCTCTGGTTGGTCCGGGCTCCGTATCCACCATGATGTCATAGTGGTTGTTGTCTTTTCCGCCTCTTATCACCTCTTGCAGGATTCTGTTTAAGACACGATCATGCCTCTGGGTGATTCCAGATGAAAGGCTGTATGTGCAATGCTGGAGGATGTGAGCCTGGGATTCGCATTCGTAGCCGCACCATCTGCAGTTTTTCGGCAGATCTTTATTGTAGCTGTTGCCGTTGCAGATCAGCTGGCTCAGCCGTGCTGGGTGTACGAACTTTTGGCTGGAAATGCTGCAGTTCTTTCCATCATTGACGAATTTGTTTGATTGTGGGTGGTGTTGAAGCACCTGCACAACCTTGCTTTTGACTGTCTTGATTTCCAAGAAGGTCTTGAGCAACGCCGCTTTCACCAAGTCTTTCAGCTTTGTCACCAGTTTCATACTGTCAGCTTTCGAGAATACTTTGATCTGTGAGTTTTCTGATGCTTGTACTTCTAAAGCAATTTCACCATTTTCTGGGATGAATCTCATTGACTTAAGCGGTGCTCCTTGATTAACGCTGAGCGTTCGAATAGCTTCGTTCATTCGCGAGAAGAGGCTGTAACCTCCTTTCGTGATTGCTTTCTTGGTGTTCAAGTACTCGCACTGCTCTTCGAGCGTAACTTTCTGGGTTTTCAGTCCCATCACCTTTGCCGTGATTCTACTCAACGCCTTTTTGTGGATGGACGAGATGTATTCGTCGTCTGACCACAGTTTGAACAGTGTGGACGCCAGGAACGTTATGAGACACGTGAATCGGGGAGACATAACTCCGAGTCCTCCATTCTTTACTGGAATCTGGACATATTCGAGTGGTGATCCTTTAATCGGGATGTTATGATACATCTTCACACTTTTCATGACTGTGTTCTCAAACTCCTTTAACTCCGTCAGCTTTGGAGTGGCGTTTCTGTACATGTGTTGCAGTCTCGGCAGGATGAATGCCTTCAGCACATCAAGTTTCTGATTCGGCGCCAGATCTGTATCATGGACCTTTTGGAGTTCCGCGGCAATCTGAGTCAGGGATTCTGATTCCGAGGCTCTACCACCGTTTCCTGTTTTGACTCCGAGATACTTGTAGGTATCCCCATCCTTCATAGTCCGAATGGCCATTCCTTGAATCTTAATTCGTGCAAACTGGTCAACACTTCCTTTTTTGATTGTCAGTGAAGCACACTTCTTTGGCTTGAAAATCAGGGCAACACTTCTACAATCCTTGTCCAGTTGATTGAGCATATCTTGCATTTCTTCCTTGTTGTTGGTAAGGATGGCAAGATCATCAGCGAACGCCAGACACCGTACGTCATTGCTCACGCAACTGTAACCTATCTTTCTCGCCTGGTGTCTTCGGATGATGCCTTCGAGACAGATGTTGAATAGAGTCGGTGAGATGGGATCACCCTGTTTAACTCCGGCTTCAATCATGATGTTCTGGGTTTTCTGCTCAGCTGTCTTGACTCTCATTGACGATCCATCATACATATCACTGATTATGTTGATAACTGATGCAGGATACCCGAATGAGGCAAGTGATCTTCTGATCAACTCATGTGGCACGCTTCCGAAAGCATTTGTCAAGTCTAGCCATGCGCATGACAGGTTTCGGTTGAGAACTGTGGCAGTGTCTATGCACATTCGCAGAATTCCGATTGACTCATTGCATCCATCGATCGCCTGGAAGCCTCGTTGGCATCTACTGATGACTCCAGGAACTGAGGAGATTCTCCTGTTCCAGACTGAGGAGTAAAGTTTGTAAACAGTAGCCATTAGAGAGATGGGTCTCCAATTCTCTGGCTTCTTTCTTTCCTCTTCAGTGCAATCTTTCGGTAGCAGAACCGTTTCCGCTTCTTTCCAGTGGCTCGGAATCTTTCCGTGTTGTCGACATTCATCGAACAACATCGCCAGACGTTCTCCTTCCGGATCAAACCATTTCAGATCACTGTACTTCACTCCATCAGTTCCGGGAGAGGTATCTTTGATCTTCGCAAGTATGGCTTTCACTTCTCCTCCCGAGATCGGGTCTTCAATGCTTGGGTCCACTTTTGCTCTTTTGATTCCACTGCACACAGTATTCAATGCATCTTCTGTTACTGGTTGTGCTTTCAGGGTTTGCCTGAAGTGGTTTTCCACGACGTTAATATCAATTTCACATCGTGCGGAGTGTTTCCCAATTATCACATTGAAGGTCTTTGCTCGGTTCTCGGCATACTGGATTCTGAGCGGCTCGTTAGATTCTTTTACGAATCGATCTTTTGGTTTCACCGTTTCTGTCCTTCTGCTCGTCTGCGTCGCCATCTCACCTTCATTCAGCAATGGTGGTGAGCATCTTGCAGTTATCTTATCTACCAGATACTTGTTCCCATTGTGTGCCTTGACGATGGCGGCAGTGAGTGAGTCGGCAATCCAGGTTAGTGTCTGGATGTTAGACCCTTGCTCTTGGTACGATTCCATTTGTCTATCGAACCAAGTTCTCACTTGCTCAATGAGCTTCACCGGCTCCCCTTTTGGTTGAGCTTTCTTCGTCGGCCCCCCTTTTGGCTGAGCTTTCTTCGACGACTCCCCTTTTGGCTGAGTTGTCTTTGCCTGCAGATTCTTTTTGCCATACTTTCCCTTCTTCTTTGACTTTTGCTTTTTCGTCACTTCTGGGCTAACAATTCTCATTGCTGGCAGGCTTGGAGTCACTTTCGGTTCCGTAGTGGGCTCTTTCGTTGGTGGACTGTCACACGTCACCTCCATCTCCTCAGTTTCGCCAACAAGTGGGTGAAACTTCCCAGGTGAGACGACTTTGCTCTCTGGACCAGTGAATTGTCTCTTGGCTTCTGGAGAGATGTTTGGTGATCGTTCAGTTACCACTCCCCTCTTTCTAGTATTTCCCACCACTTTCCAGCCTTCATCTTGTTCTGTCTCACGACTCTTCGGTGTCTCTTGTTGCTGTGGAACGGGATCCACTTCCATGTTTCCTACATCCATCATCGGTGTATTATGAATTCATTTTTATCTGTGCATGAGAAGTCCGCGCCGCACTCGCGCGGCGGCCACGCCCACCCCGATTTTAACGTTGCGTTCAATTTTTGAACACTGCCGCAAGAAATGGGCGTGGCCGCCGCGTGAGTGCGGCGCGGACTTCTCATGCACAGATAAAAATGAATTCATAATAGCTGAACGAGAGCACGTCGGACAGACGGCACACTGGCTGCTTCGACTTGTGGGTCGACTTTGGGCGAAACTTTTTCCCGGAGAGTTATAATATTTGATTTTTTCAGCAAATATCTCGTAATTGGGTTTCAGTTCTTCAAGGAGATTTCTTCGGAAGTTTTTCACGTCTTCCTCTACTTCCTCCATTTCCCATTCGGTATCTTGGATGAAGGCTTCCGCCATTTTCATCACAAATACCCCACAGTTGTAGCTGTCTCTTTGTCTTGGCTTTTCATCCTGTTCCTTTGGGATAATCAGTCCAAGTTCGTTCACCAACTCTTCAATATAACTACTCATTCTTGAACCTGTCGGGTCGTAGAATGCAGCAATTCCATTCGAGATGGTCAAGAGCGTCCAGTGTTCGTCTGCACAGATCGGAAACACGACTCTTTTCTTTCCGTCTTCCAGATTCCTCTGAATAAGTGGGACTAGGTCCACTCTCGCGGGAAACTGGTAATTGAGTGGATCAATTATGTTCACGGAGTCACAGTTTTCCGCTCTCATCTTCAAGAACGCCATCATGATATCTGTATCAATGTACGCATCCTTTCCCTTTTCATTTATCAAGCTCCACACGTTGATTCCTGGTTTTGGACGAACCTCTTTGGGTTCTTCATCCTCACTCAACGTGATAATTTCCTGGATTTCTTGACAAACAGAGGAAGCTGAGGACTGGCTCGATCTCATTGAGCTTTTCGATGGTGAGTTGTTCCCTTTCGGATCGATAGTGAGCGCCTGATTTGCTTTTTCAGGGCTTTCCACATTTGGACTATCATTTGATTGGGAATGTTCCTGTTCGTCCTTATTGGACTTGGTCAGGAATTTCAACAATGCACCATTTTCAGTCTTCTTCTCCTCAACAACATTAGCTTTCGGTTTCCTTATGTCAACAAATGGGGCAGCATCGTTGAGCTCGTTAGCTATTTGCTGTCTTGTGGTGGGAGGTTCCACTTTCTGAACAACATCAGATTCATCATACTTGTAGTTGTGCACTTTTTGCAGGTGGGTCACAATCCACTTCGAGCCGCATTTTTTTTCCGGTTCGTACTCGTTGCACATACTACACTTGTAGATAAACTTGGCCTCAAGTTGGTGCTTCTCTTTCACGTGATCTTTCATGTGTTTGTGAAAGGGGGCCCCTCTTAAGCGTTTTTGGGTGCACTCCCGACACAGCGGGCACAAGATGTTATTCTTGTTTGGAAGGTCGATCGCGAATGTGATCTTACCTTCTTCTCTGTGCGTAATCTCCAGCTCATCAGTCAGAGTATACACATTGCTGATTCGAGCCCCTCCTCTCGATGGTTTTGGAGGCGACCTTTTCGTCATCTGAGGAGTATTTCCCAGTTTCAGCAGATTGTATGAATGCCCAAGGACTGTCACCGTTTTGTCATCGGCCGGGTTAGTACTGGCTGCCTGAGCATATGTTCTGGCTACAGGTTTCCACTTCATTTCACATTGACTATTTGACATAGTATTTCTAGAATTATCACCGGTTTTGTTAGTTTGGTTATCATTCACAGGTTTAGAATATTCATTTGTCATGATGTTGTTAATCAATTATTTTGTCTTTCTTTTTGACAGTTTGTTTTGATTTCTTTTCAACAGTAATTTGTGTTATCTTGTGTCAATGCGAAAATTCCGCCCAAGATTCAGGTCACCCGAGGATGTTCGATGAGTTCTCTTTTGAGAGTTATTGATTCAGTGGGAGTTTCCTCCGCCACAAAAATCAATACCCTTTTCCAACAATTCCTTCTCTCCCGCGTGAACTCAATCAAATTTTGCCAGAAAAATAAAATTTCCGACAAAAATCGACAATTTGAAAATCGCGGAAAATTCGCGCGAAGTTCAGCTCACTTTCTCGAAGATTCTCCGCTCGAATCTTCTGGAAAATTTCGAGAAAATGCGCGAAGAATTCGAAAATTCTCGCGCACTCCTCGCAAATTCCAGGAGGTCAAACAGAAAATCTGTCGAGAGGGGGGGGAGGGGGGATTGGGGGCGGGGCTATCAAGAAATACAGTAGCCTCAGCTGACTGTTTTCAACTCTCCACGAGAGATCTCACGAACTGGTCCTAGACAGCCGAAGTGTTTCTAGACCTTCCTCTTTCCACTCAGGAACTGGTCCTAGACAGCCGAAGTGTTTCTAGACCTCCTCTCTTCACACCTTTTCTCTCCACTTTGGAAGTCCGCCAACAACTGTCCACTTCGTGGTCCAGAGTGACTATTCCTATATACGAAACAAAAGAAATTCGATAGGTCTCTGTCAGTTTGTGATTACACAAAAAGGATTCGAAATTTCTTTTTGTTTCGCAAGAGAAACCGTAATAACCTTTATTACACTCACTCAGAGTGTGTATCGTAGTTAATACGATAAAAGTTGGGTTTACCTCAAACTTGGGTAATTAAACCCCCATTTTTTAATTACCCAAGTTTGAGGTAAACCCAACTTTTATCGTATTAACTACGATACACACTCTGAGTGAGTGTAATAAAGGTTATTACGGTTTCTCTTGCGAAACAAAACCTCAAACTTGGGTAATTAAACCGACGCTTTCGGCGTGCCCTCCGAGTAATGCTACGGCAACAGCCGACACGAATCGAACCCCGCGACCGCCACTATCTTTCGACAAGGAGGCCTCGCAAAAAATTTTCGATTTTTTGAGAGGAGTGGAATTTATGTAGGAAATTAGGAGTGAGTAGAGATGCTTACGACCATATCACGTTGAATGCACGCCATCCCGTCCGATCTGGCAAGTTAAGCAACGTTGAGTCCAGTTAGTACTTGGATCGGAGACGGCCTGGGAATCCTGGATGTTGTAAGCTTTTTGCATTTTTGAATTTGACATAGGATGAATTATTTTAAGTGCCGTTCTATTAGAGGTGCCGTTCTATTAGAGGTGCCGTTTTAATACAGTTTTTACAGAGTATATTGTTTAGTTCAATTTAACATTTTTTATTTCAAGAATAATGAGAGCGATTTTTATAAACACAAATTTTCAGAGAAAAAAAAATCGAAAAATCAAAAATTTACGAATTTTTTTGCTTTTTTCAATTTTATTCATTTCCAAACTGTAACTTATTTTAATAAACGTGAATCAAACATTATTCCACTGCTTCACGTTGCCCATTTTGTTTGCAACACTGTGTTCAGTGCAATTCGGATTTTCAGACGACTGGGAAACAATGTCAACGGCATTTTTTCTCAAATATTTTTAGTTATTTTGTCTCCCCGAAAGGAGACGTTCCAAAATTTATAGCTAACGCCAAATTTCTTTGGGTCAGTTTCAATGGCGAGCCTGCTACAGCGGCGGGAGTCTACCTCACGGTAGGTCCGCTAGCTGTGATGTAAGAAATCATTAAACTCTTCATCAGTTTGGTTCATTTGTACAAAGTGGGTTTGTGCAGATGGGTCGAGTTCAGGGAACCCCAGGGTCTATGTGTTCATCACTACTATGCTGGTCAGTAGCTGCTTTGATGGTTTCGGACCCTGGGTATTTACCATCCCCCTCCCTTATATGAACAATGATTATTATCAGATCAGGATTCCTCCAACTATGTCATAGTCGTCGGGTGTTGGCACACCACTGACTATGACGGAGTTTCCCGCCAGGAGCCTCACGGCCTTCAACTTTCCCTTTCAGGTTTGCACCCTCCAGATCGAGTCGGCATCCAACCGGTCCGCGCGTGTGTTCTTCAGGCCAGAGCTCTATTTCAGATCTAGAGACAGAGACCTTCCGAAACACAATGCCAGATCAGATTGCGGTGGTTGGGCATCCTTACTTCCGGGTCGCTACCCAACTCCTCCCTACCGCCCAAACGGAGAGTACCGGAAGATACTCTCCCCCAATGAGGAGCCGGTTTAGCTGTTAGCTAATGCCGACTTTGATTTTGATGTTGGGGGCTTATCTGACGGTATTCACCGTGAGACGCCTTGTCCAACGTTTTCTTGGAAGAACTGGTTCTGGCTGTTTTTGCCTGTTTGCCGAGCACCAGTTTGTTTTTTGGATCCTCGCCAATTTTTGCCTTTTTTGGACTTTGATCTTCTCTTTTTCTCTTCCTCCGATCTTTTCTCCTCCGGCCTTGTTTTAAAAGGCTGGAATCGATCTGAGACCTGGACATTATCCATCGGTTCGTCTCCGAATCTGACTTCCTGCTGGTCTTTTCTGCAGTACAGTTCGGTCACGATTTTGTAGCTATCTCCGAAGATATGCCTCCAGTAGATTTGTTTGGAAGATTCAAGAGCAATCATGGAGATGTCTGGGATTAAGTTTCTGATTTGCCCATCAGAGAGACCCAGCATTCTCAGAGAGTTTGAGGTGTCTGGCCAGTAGGATCCAAGACTTCCAACCACTAGTGGAAGGATTACTGCTCTCTTTCCCAGTCTTGCGAAGTAGTCAATAAAGTGACTGTACTTTTTCATCTTCCAGTCCCACGCGGCTTCAATCGCAACAACTCCATTTTCGTATGGTACCGTAACATCCGCTAGTAGGACTTCCGGTCCATCTCTTTGTATCATGATGATATCTGGACGCTCTCTGGTTGGTCCGGGCTCCGTATCCACCATTATGTCATATAAGTTGTTGTTTTTTCTTCCTTTTATCACCTCTTGCAAGATTCTGTTTAAGACACGATCATGCCTTTGGGTGATTCCAGTTGAAAAGTTGTATTTGCAATGCTGGAGGATGTGAGCCTGGGACTCGCATTCGTAGCCGCACCACCTGCAGTTTTTCGGAAGTTCTTTACTGAAGTTATTTCCATTGCAGACCAGCTGGCTCAGCCGTGCTGGGTGTACGAACTTTTGGGTGGATATGCTGCAGTTCTTTCCATCATTGACGAACTTATTCGATTGTGGGTGAAGTTGGAGCACTTGCACAACCTTGCTTTTGACTGGCTTGATTTCCAAGAAGGTCTTGAGCAACGCCGCTTTCACCAAGTCTTTCAGCTTCGTCACCAGTTTCATACTGTCAGCTTTCGAGAATACTTTGATCTGTGAGTTTTCTGATGCTTGTACTTCTAAAGCAATTTCACCATTTTCTGGGATGAATCTCATTGACTTAAGCGGTGCTCCTTGATTAACGCTGAGCGTTCGAATAGCTTCGTTCATTCTCGAGAAGAGGCTGTAACCTCCTTTCGTGATTGCTTTCTTGGTGTTCAGGTACTCGCACTGCTCTTCGAGCGTAACTTTCTGGGTTTTCAGTCCCATCACCTTCGCCGTGATTCTGCTCAACGCTTTCTTGTGGATGGAGGAGATGTATTCGTCGTCTGACCACAGTTTGAACAGTGTAGACGCCAAAAACGTTATGAGACACGTGAATCGAGGAGACAAGACTCCGAGTCCTCCATTCTTCACCGGAATTTGGAGATATTCGAGTGGTGATCCTCGAATAGGGATGTTATGGTACACCTTCACACTTTTCATGACTGTGTTCTCAAACTCCTTTAACTCCGTCAGCTTTGGAGTGGCGTTTCTGTACATGTGTTGCAGTCTCGGCAGAATGAATGCCTTTAGCACATCAAGTTTCTGGTTCGGCGCCAGGTCTGTGTCGTGGACCTTTTGGAGTTCCGCGGCAATCTGAGTCAGGGATTCTGATTCCGAGGCTCTACCACCGTTTCCTGTTTTGACTCCGAGATACTTGTAGGTATCCCCATCCTTCATAGTCCGAATGGCCATTCCTTGAATCTTAATTCGTGCAAACTGGTCAACACTTCCTTTTTTGATTGTCAGTGAAGCACACTTCTTTGGCTTGAAAATCAGTGCAACACTTCGACAATCCTTGTCCAGTTGATTGAGCATATCTTGCATCTCTTCCTTGTTGTTGGTAAGGATGGCAAGGTCATCAGCGAACGCCAGACACCGTACGTCATTGCTCACGCAACTGTAACCTATCTTTCTCGCCTGGTGTCTTCGGATGATGCCTTCGAGACAGATGTTGAATAGAGTTGGCGAGATGGGATCACCCTGTTTAACTCCGGCTTCAATCATGATGTTCTGGGTTTTCTGCTCAGCTGTCTTGACTCTCATTGACGATCCATCATACATATCACTGATTATGTTGATAACTGATGCAGGATACCCGAATGAGGCAAGTGATCTTCTGATCAACTCATGTGGCACGCTTCCGAAAGCATTTGTCAAGTCTAGCCATGCGCATGACAGGTTTCGGTTGAGAACTGTGGCAGTGTCTATGCACATTCGCAGAATTCCGATCGATTCGTTGCACCCATCGATTGCCTGGAAGCCTCGTTGGCATCTACTGATGACTCCAGGAACTGAGGAGATCCTCTTGTTCCAGACTGAGGAGTAAAGTTTGTAAACAGTAGCCATCAGAGAGATGGGTCTCCAATTCTCTGGCTTCTTTCTTTCCTCTTCAGTGCAGTCTTTCGGTAGCAGAACCGTTTCCGCTTCTTTCCAGTGGCTCGGAATCTTTCCGTGTTGTCGACATTCATCGAACAACAACGCCAAACGTTCACCTTCCGGATCGAACCATTTCAGATCACTGTACTTCACTCCATCAGTTCCGGGAGAGGTGTCTTTGATCTTTGCAAGAATCGCTTTCACTTCTCCTCCCGAGATCGGATCTTCAATGCTTGGGTCCACTTTTGCTCTTTTGATTCCACTGCACACAGTATTCAATGCTTCCTCTGTTACTGGTTGTGCTTTCAGGGTTTGCCTGAAGTGGTTTTCCACGACGTTAATATCAATTTCGCATCGTGCGGAGTGTTTCCCAATTATCACATTGAAAGTCTTTGCTCGGTTCTTGGCATACTGGATTCTGAGCGGCTCGTTAGATTCTTTTACAAATCGATCTTTTGGTTTCACCGCTTCTGTCCTTCTGCTCGTCTGCGTCGCCATCTCACCTTCATTCAGCAATGGTGGTGGGCATCTTGCAGTTATCTTATCTACCAGATACTTGTTCCCATTGTGTGCCTTGACGATGGCGGCAGTGAGTGAGTCGGCAATCCAGGTTAGTGTCTGGATGTTAGACCCTTGCTCTTGGTACGATTCCATTTGTCTATCGAACCAAGTTCTCACTTGCTCAATGAGCTTCGCCGGCTCCCCTTTTGGTTGAACTTTCTTCGTCAGCCCCCCTTTTGGTTGAGCTTTCTTCGACGACTCCCCTTTTGGCTGAGTTGTCTTTGCCTGCAGATTCTTTTTGCCATACTTTCCCTTCCTCTTTGACGTTTGCTTTTCCGTCACTTCTGGGCTAACAATTCTCATTGCTGGCAGGCTTGGAGTCACTTTCGGTTCCGTAGTGGGCTCTTTCGTTGGTGGACTGTTGCTTGTCACCTCCATCTCTTCAGTTTCTCCTGCAAGTGGCAGAAACTTTCCAGGTGAGACTACTTTGATCTCTGGACCAATGAATTGTCTCTTGGCTTCTGGAGAGATGTTTGGTGATCGTTCCGTCACCACTCCTCTCTTTCTATTCTTTCCCGCCACCTTCCAGCCTTCATCTTCTTGTTCTGGCTCGCGACTCTTCGGTGTCTCTTGTTGTTGTGGAACGGGATCCACTTCCATGTTTCCTACATCCATCATCGGTGTAGCTGAACGAGAACACGTCGGACAGACCATACACTGGCTGCTGCGACTTGTGGGTCTACTTTGGGTGAAACTTTTTCCCGGAGAGTTATAATATTTGATTTTTTCAGCAAATATCTCGTAATTGGGTTTCAGTTCTTCAAGGAGATTTCGCCGGAAGTTTTTCACGTCTTCCTCTACTTCCTCCATTTCCCATTCGGTATCTTGGATGAAGGCTTCCGCCATTTTTATCACAAATACCCCACAGTTGTAGCTGTCTCTTTGTCTTGGCTTTTCATCCTGTTCTTTTGGGATAATCAGTCCAAGTTCGTTCACCAAATCTTCAATATAACTACTCATTCGCGATCCAGTCGGATCATAGAATGCAGCAATACCATTCGAAATGGTCAAGAGCGTCCAGTGTTCATCTGCACAGATCGGAAAGACGACTCTTTTCTTTCCGCCTTCCAGATTCCTCTGGATAAGTGGGACTAGGTCCACTCTCGCGGGGAACTGATAATTGAGTGGATCAATTATGTTCACGGAGTCATAGTTTTCCACTCTCCTCTTCAAGAACGCCATCATGATATCTGTATCAATGTATGCATCCTTTCCCGTTTCATTTATCAAGCTCCACACGTTGATTCCTGGTTTTGGACGAACCTCTTTGGGTTCTTCATCCTCACTCAACGTGATGATTTCCTGGATTTCTTGACAAATGGAGGAATCTGAGGACTGGCTCGATTTCCTTGAGCTTTTCGATGGTGAGTTGTTCCCTTTCGGATTGATACTGAGCGCCTGATTTTCATTTTCAGGGCTTTCCATATCTGGAATATCTTCCGATGGGGACTTTTCCTGGTCGTCCTTATTAGACGAGGTCAGGAATTTCAACATTGCACCATTTTCAGTCTTCTTCTCCTCATCAACAGTAGCTTTCGGCTTTCTCAGGTCAGTAAATGGGGCAGCATCACTGAGCTGATTGGCAGCTTGCTGTCTTGTGGAGAGATGTTCCACTTTCTCAACAGTATCCGATTCCTCATACTTGTGTTCATGCACATACAGAAGGTGATTCACGATCCACTTCGTACCGCATTTGTCTTTCGGCTCGTACTCACTGCACATGCTACACTTGTATATGAACGTGGCTTGAAGATGGTGTTTATCCTTCATGTGTCTTTTCATGTGCCTGGTAGCGCGGGTCCCTCTCCCACGGGTTTGGGTACATTGCCGACAGAGCGGACACAAGATGTTATTCTTGTTGGGAAGGTCAATCGCGAATGTGATCTTACCTTCTTCTCTGTGCACAATCTCCAGCTCATCAGTCAGAGTATACACATTGCTGATTCGAGCTCCTCCTCTCGATGGTTTTGGAGGCGATCTTTTAGTCGTCTGGGGATTGCTTCTCAGTTTTAGCAGGTTATATTTATACCCGCATACTGTCACCGTTTTGTCATCGGCCGGGTTAGTACTGGCTGCCTGAGCATATGTTCTGGCTACAGGTTTCCACGTCATTTCACATTGACTATTTGACATAGTATTTCTAGAATTATCACCGGTTTTGTTAGTCTGGTTATCATTCACAGGTTTAAAATATACATTTGTCATGATGTTGTTAATCAATACTTTTTTGTCTTTCTTTTGACAGTTTGTTCTGATTTATTTTTTCACAGTAATTTGTTGTGTCAATGCAAAAATTTCGCCCAAGTTTCAGGTCACCCGAGGTTGTTCGATGAGTTCTCCTTTGAGAGTTATTGATTCAGTGGGAGTTTCCTCCGCCACAAAAATCAATACCCTTTTCCACCAATTCCTTCTCTCCCGCGTGAACTAAATCAAATTTTGCCAGAAAATAAATTTTCCGACAAGAATCGATAATTTGAAAATCGCGGAAAATTTCGCGCGAAATTCGCTCACTTTCTCGAGGATTCTCCGCTCGAATCTTCTGGAAAATTTCGAGAAAATGCGCGAAGAATTCGAAAATTCTCGCGCACTCCTCGCAAATTCCAGGAGGTCAAACAGATTATCTGTCGAGGGGGGGGGGAGGGGGGATTGGGGGCGGGGCTATCAAGAAATACAGTAGCCTTAGCTGACTGTTTTCAACTCTTCACAAGAGATCTCACGAACTGGTCCTAGACAGCCGAAGTGTTTCTAGACCTCCTCTCTTCACACCTTTTCTCTCCACTTTGGAAGTCCGCCAACAACTGTCCACTTCGTGGTCCAGAGTGACTATTCCTATATACGAAACAAAAGAAATTCGATAGGTCTCTGTCAGTTTGTGATTACACAAAAAGGATTCGAAATTTCTTTTTGTTTCGCAAGAGAAACCGTAATAACCTTTATTACACTCACTCAGAGTGTGTATCGTAGTTAATACGATAAAAGTTGGGTTTACCTCAAACTTGGGTAATTAAACGCTTTTGGAAGCGTGCCCCACGAGTTGATCAGAAGATCACTAGCCGCATTCGGGTATCCTGAATCAGTCATCAATATAATCAGTGACATGTATAATGGATCGTCAATGAGAGTCAAGACAGCGGAGCAGAAAACTCAGAACATCATGATTGAAGCTGGAGTTAAGCAAGGTGATCCCATCTCGCCAACTCTATTCAACATCTGTCTTGAAGGCATAATCCGAAGACATCAGACGAGGAAGCCAGGTTACAACTGCGTTGGAAACAAAGTACGTTGCCTGGCATTTGCTGACGATCTTGCTATCCTTACGAACAACAAGGATGAGATGCAAGAGGTGCTCAATCAGCTGGACAAGGACTGTCGTAGTGTTGCCCTGATTTTCAAGCCAAAGAAGTGTGCTTCACTGACGATCAAAAAAGGAAGTGTTGATCAGTATGAAAGAATCAAGATTCATGGAACGCCCATTCGGACTATGTCGGATGGGGATACTTACAAGTATCTCGGAGTCCAAACCGGAAACGGTGGTAGAGCCTCGGAATCAGAATCCCTGACTCAGATTGCCGCGGAACTCCAAATGGTCCACGACACAGACCTGGCGCCGAACCAGAAACTTGATGTGCTGAAGGCATTCATCTTGCCGAGACTGCAACATATGTACAGAAACGCCACTCCAAAGCTGACGGAGTTGAAGGAGTTTGAGAACACAGTCATGAAGAGTGTGAAGATGTATCATAACATCCCGATTAAAGGATCACCACTCGAATATGTCCAAATTCCAGTGAAGAATGGAGGACTCGGAGTTATGTCACCCCGGTTCACGTGTCTCATAACGTTCCTGGCGTCCACACTGTTCAAACTGTGGTCAGACGACGAATTCATCTCGTCCATCCACAAAAAGGCGCTGAGCAGAATCACTGCGAAGGTGATGGGACTGAAGACCCAAACAGCCACGCTTCAGGAACAGTGTGATTACTTGAACACCAAGAAAGCAATCACGAAAGGAGGATACAACCTCTTTTCGCGAATGAACGAAGCTAGTCGAACGCTCAGTGTCAATCTTGGAGCACCGCTCAAATCAATGCAGTTCATTCCGGAAAATGGCGAAATTGCTCTAGAAGTGCAAGCATCCGAAAACTCACAGATCAAAGTATTCTCCAAAGCTGACAGTATGAAACTGGTGACAAAGCTCAAAGATCTGGTGAAATCGGCGATGCTCAAGAACTTCTTGGAGAACAAGAAGGTCAAAAGCCAGGTTGTGCAGGTGCTTCAGCACCACCCACAATCAAATAAATTCGTCAATGATGGAAAGAACATCAGCATATCCTCCCAAAAGTTTGTACATCCAGCACGACTAAGGCTGCTGGTCTGCAACGGGAACAGTTACGGTAAAGACCATCCGAAAGACTGCAGAAGATGCGGCTACGAATGCGAGTCTCAGGCTCATATCCTCCAGCACTGTACATACAACTTCTCCACTGGAATCACCCAAAGGCATGACCGTGTTCTGAACAGGATCTTGCACGAGGTGATAAAAGGTAGAAAAAACAACGACTACTATGACATAATGGTGGATACAGAGCCCGGACCAACCAGAGAGCGTCCAGATATCATCATGATACAGAAAGATGGTCCGGAGGTACTCCTGGCTGACGTTACGGTACCATACGAGAATGGAGTTGTTGCGATCGAAGCCGCGTGGGAGTGGAAGATCGAAAAGTACAGTCACTTTATTGAATACTTCGCAAGACTGGGAAAGAGAGCAGTAATCCTTCCACTAGTGGTTGGAAGTCTTGGAACTTACTGGCCAGACACCTCAAACTCTCTGAAAATGTTGGGTCTTTCTGATGGGCAAATCAGAAACTTGATCCCGGACATTTCCATGATTGCTCTAGAGTCTTCCAAACAAATCTACTGGAGGCACATCTTTGGAGATAGTTACAGAATTGTAACTGAGCTATACTGCACAAAAAACAAGCAGGAAGCCAGATTCGGAGATGAACCCATGGAGAACGTTCAAGTCTCAGATCGATTCCAGCCTTTTAAAACAAGAGAGCGTGAGAAAAAATCCGAGGAAGAGAAAAAGAGAAGATCAAAGTCCAAAAAAGGCAAAACTTGGCGAGGATCCAAAAAGCAAACTGATTCACGGCAATCCGGCAAAAGCTATCAGAATCAGGGCTACCAAGGAAGCGTTGGACAAGGCGGATCACGGTGAATACCGTCAGATAAGCCCCCAACACAAAAATAAAAGTCGGCGTTAGCTAATCACTAAACCGGCTCCTCATTGGGGGAGAGTATCATTCCGGTGCTCTCCGTTTGGGCGGTAGGGAGGAGTTGGGTAGCGACCCGGAAGTATGGATGCCCAACCACCGCAATCTGATCTGGCAACGTGTCTCGGATGGTCTCTGTCTCTAGATCTGAAATAGAGCTCTGGCCAGAAGAAACGCACGCGCGGACCGGTTGGATGCCGACTTGATCTGGAGGGTGCAAACCTGAAAGGGAAAGTTGAAGGCCGTGAGGCTCCTGGCGGGAAACTCCGTCATAGTCAGTGGTGTGCCAACACCCGACGACTATGACATAGTTGGAGGAATCCTGATCTGATAATAATCATTGTTCATATAAGGGAGGGGGATAAAAGAATCAGACGACTGGGAAACAATGTCAACGGCATTTTTTCTCAAATATTTTTAGTTATTTTGTCTCCCCGAAAGGAGACGTTCCAAAATTTATAGCTAACGCCAAATTTCTTTGGGTCAGTTTCAATGTTTACCTCAAACTTGGGTAATTAAACCGACGCTTTCGGCGTGCCCTCCGAGTAATGCTACGGCAACAGCCGACACGAATCGAACCCCGCGACCGCCACTATCTTTCGACAAGGAGGCCTCGCAAAAAATTTTCGATTTTTTGAGAGGAGTGGAATTTATGTAGGAAATTAGGAGTGAGTAGAGATGCTTACGACCATATCACGTTGAATGCACGCCATCCCGTCCGATCTGGCAAGTTAAGCAACGTTGAGTCCAGTTAGTACTTGGATCGGAGACGGCCTGGGAATCCTGGATGTTGTAAGCTTTTTGCATTTTTGAATTTGACATAGGATGAATTATTTTAAGTGCCGTTCTATTAGAGGTGCCGTTCTATTAGAGGTGCCGTTTTAATACAGTTTTTACAGAGTATATTGTTTAGTTCAATTTAACATTTTTTATTTCAAGAATAATGAGAGCGATTTTTATAAACACAAATTTTCAGAGAAAAAAAAATCGAAAAATCAAAAATTTACGAATTTTTTTGCTTTTTTCAATTTTATTCATTTCCAAACTGTAACTTATTTTAATAAACGTGAATCAAACATTATTCCACTGCTTCACGTTGCCCATTTTGTTTGCAACACTGTGTTCAGTGCAATTCGGATTTTCAGACGACTGGGAAACAATGTCAACGGCATTTTTTCTCAAATATTTTTAGTTATTTTGTCTCCCCGAAAGGAGACGTTCCAAAATTTATAGCTAACGCCAAATTTCTTTGGGTCAGTTTCAATGTTTACCTCAAACTTGGGTAATTAAACCGACGCTTTCGGCGTGCCCTCCGAGTAATGCTACGGCAACAGCCGACACGAATCGAACCCCGCGACCGCCACTATCTTTCGACAAGGAGGCCTCGCAAAAAATTTTCGATTTTTTGAGAGGAGTGGAATTTATGTAGGAAATTAGGAGTGAGTAGAGATGCTTACGACCATATCACGTTGAATGCACGCCATCCCGTCCGATCTGGCAAGTTAAGCAACGTTGAGTCCAGTTAGTACTTGGATCGGAGACGGCCTGGGAATCCTGGATGTTGTAAGCTTTTTGCATTTTTGAATTTGACATAGGATGAATTATTTTAAGTGCCGTTCTATTAGAGGTGCCGTTCTATTAGAGGTGCCGTTTTAATACAGTTTTTACAGAGTATATTGTTTAGTTCAATTTAACATTTTTTATTTCAAGAATAATGAGAGCGATTTTTATAAACACAAATTTTCAGAGAAAAAAAAATCGAAAAATCAAAAATTTACGAATTTTTTTGCTTTTTTCAATTTTATTCATTTCCAAACTGTAACTTATTTTAATAAACGTGAATCAAACATTATTCCACTGCTTCACGTTGCCCATTTTGTTTGCAACACTGTGTTCAGTGCAATTCGGATTTTCAGACGACTGGGAAACAATGTCAACGGCATTTTTTCTCAAATATTTTTAGTTATTTTGTCTCCCCGAAAGGAGACGTTCCAAAATTTATAGCTAACGCCAAATTTCTTTGGGTCAGTTTCAATGGCGAGCCTGCTTACAGCGGCGGGGGTCTACCTCACGGTAGGTCCGCTAGCTGCGACGAGAGATTTTGATAGGTCTCTCGTCTGTCTTTTTTATCAGACGGTGGGTTTGTGCAGAGGGTCGAGCTCAGGGAACATCATTACCCGAGTTGATTCCACCGGCATCACTATTGGTTAGGTATAGCTGCACGCAGTGGACTCAGGTTCCGACTTAACCTTCGCCCTCCCGAAAATTTTAACACCACAGGATTCCTCCAACTTTGTCATAGCCGTCGGGTGTTGGCACACCACTGACTATGACGGAGTTCCCCGCCAGGAGCCTCACGGCCTACGACCTTACCTTCGGGTTTGACCCCTCCAGCACCGGTCGGCATTCAACCTGCCACTCGTGTGTTCTTCCAGCCAGAGCTCTCTTTCAGATCGAGAGACAGAGACCTTCCAAACACTATGCCAGATCAGATCGTGGCAGGTTGAGCATCTGATATTACCGGCTATCAGGAAGCCTTAAAAAGATTGGCGATACAAAGGTCCCCACTTTGTTGTAGCCCTTTTATGGAGAAAAAGCAGGAATGTTTATATCCTCTTTTTTCCAGGCATACAAACTTGGGGTTTTGATCCACCTAACGACTTTTCTTCCCAAAGGAGTTAACCTTTAGTTAATGAAGAAAATCCGGGGTTTAACATACCTCTGGGAGCAATACTGTCTCAAGGACCAAAAACTTCCCAGAGGGTAAGAAGAACACGACGTGTTTACCTCAAACTTGGGTAATTAAACCGACGCTTTCGGCGTGCCCTCCGAGTAATGCTACGGCAACAGCCGACACGAATCGAACCCCGCGACCGCCACTATCTTTCGACAAGGAGGCCTCGCAAAAAATTTTCGATTTTTTGAGAGGAGTGGAATTTATGTAGGAAATTAGGAGTGAGTAGAGATGCTTACGACCATATCACGTTGAATGCACGCCATCCCGTCCGATCTGGCAAGTTAAGCAACGTTGAGTCCAGTTAGTACTTGGATCGGAGACGGCCTGGGAATCCTGGATGTTGTAAGCTTTTTGCATTTTTGAATTTGACATAGGATGAATTATTTTAAGTGCCGTTCTATTAGAGGTGCCGTTCTATTAGAGGTGCCGTTTTAATACAGTTTTTACAGAGTATATTGTTTAGTTCAATTTAACATTTTTTATTTCAAGAATAATGAGAGCGATTTTTATAAACACAAATTTTCAGAGAAAAAAAAATCGAAAAATCAAAAATTTACGAATTTTTTTGCTTTTTTCAATTTTATTCATTTCCAAACTGTAACTTATTTTAATAAACGTGAATCAAACATTATTCCACTGCTTCACGTTGCCCATTTTGTTTGCAACACTGTGTTCAGTGCAATTCGGATTTTCAGACGACTGGGAAACAATGTCAACGGCATTTTTTCTCAAATATTTTTAGTTATTTTGTCTCCCCGAAAGGAGACGTTCCAAAATTTATAGCTAACGCCAAATTTCTTTGGGTCAGTTTCAATGGCGAGCCTGGGGCGCAATAGTGGTAATTACCGGCTTTGGCCGGGCCACCAGTTGCTGGGGAGCTTATTTTGTGAGGGGCCATTAAAGTGTTTCGCTCAGAGAGCAGTCACAGCTCGGGTATGGTCAAGCAAGGTACAGTTATTTCTCTACAGTACTGATTTTAGTACTGAATCATCCGCACATCCCACTGGTTTGCGTGGTTGCAGGGCGATGATCTGTAGAGAGCTGTTACCAAGCCAGCCTCAACATCTTCCATAAATTTCTCCATTCCCAGGGTTCCTCTTAGCCAGGGCTGTCGGATATAAAGATCTACTAGCGTCTGGCCGAGTTACCCGCCGGGTGCCTCGCGGCCTTCCCGTCCGTCATCGACTTCGCAGTCTCAAGAGGGGGGAGCCTGTCCCAACCCATCGTATCAATGATTTTCCTATCTTTGCTCATCTCCTCTTGTGCTTGATTTGCGCACTTTACGGATCAGATCCAGTGGAATAATCTTGATGGGGACTCATATTGTCGGGACAGTATGATGGCGACTTTGCCTTGTACTCTAGCGCATCCGGTGTACGAAGTTCCATTCTTACTTCATGAGAAACACCGGACTATACAGCACTGGAGTACACGTCCTTTTTGGCTTCTAGCCCACGGTTTTCGTTTTGCTCTGCGAATTTCCGGGCATGAAAACAGAAATGTCTCCAAGTGAATCCCAGAAATTCACATCGCTACTTTGACCTTTTCCCCGCAGCTAGTACGTTGATTTTCGAATACGAAACATGTTCAGATCAAGTTTGGGTAAGGTATAATTACGCTGAACAGTTCCACCTGGTATTGCCAGCCTTCAGCAAGCCGTCACTTCAACGAGGTTGGTTTGGACACGTTTCAGATCAAGCAAGTTCTTCTGACATACTAGGTTAAACGAAAATCGAAATTACTCATGAAACTTTTCTCTTTTTTCCATTTCATTTTCATTCCATTCTACCACGTGAAGATTTGTCTTTTTCACCCTCATTTCCTGGTATGAGGACGGAATTATCCCCAATACTAACCAAGAAAAGTCAGATTATTCAAAACTCCTCTTTCCTACCACGCGGCAGTCATATCCGATAGCAAGATGTCTTATCTGTTGTCGCCGATAATCGGTAAGACTGTTTCTGCACTTTTTCTCTTTTTTTCAGTACTTTTTCTCGCCTATCGGAAGATTTCGGCGCTTTTATTTCCCGTTTCGTTCATAATCTGAGTCTAACAAAATTGTGTATGGAGCTGATTTGGACTCCAAGAGAAGCACGTATTTTGTTACTCCGATTAATCGATATTTTCGGGTTTTTTCTCCTTTCTCCGTTTTTAGTGATCGAAGCTGAAGGCTTCGCGTGAAATTCACTGTTTTCTGGAGTTTTCAAACGAAATGTAGCAGGAATTCTTCGTATTTTCTATTCCTTTTACATTACAAACACCTTGTGTATTGATTTTTCGTGTTTGGAATCTGAAGTGATTCCAATGATGTACTAAAAATCGTGAAAACAAACAAAATTCCGTAGCGAATTTTGCGATTGTTTTCATACACAACCAGGTGTTTTCCAGTGAAAACATTTGCAGTATCGATCGCCGAATCGATAGCATCACACGTTTTTTTCTTTTCGTGCTTTTGTTTTCACTGGTCAGCCGATCAGTACAAGCTCAATCCGTCAATCAGTCTCATTTTCAGTCCGTTTCCAGTTTCCTTTATCCGCCAGATCTTTTGGCTTGTGGTCTCTTCCGCCGACTAATTCTTGGCGGGTTTCGGAGGCTTGCGCCTCTTCCCCCTCTTCCAAGAGTTGCCTGGTGGCTTATCAAGACCGAATTTCATCGGAATACTCTGGTAACGATCACCTTTAATGTGCCTCCAGTAAATATTTTTACTGTATTCGGCAGTTGCCGCGCACAGCTTGGGAATCCACTCATTGATCGTTTTTCGATCGATTCCCAGCTGCAATAGACTATTTGTTGATGGTTTCCACCACGTTCCCAGTGATCCAACAACAATCGGCAAGACTGTGACTTTAATACCTCGTGCTTCGAGATATTTGTACGCTTTTGTGTACTTATCGACTTTATGGTCCCATGCTCTCTGTATGCCTTTGAGGTACTCATACGGACATGTTACATCCGCCAGAATGATTTCTTTACCATCTGGACTTTTCAACATAATGTCCGGTCTTTTCACACTGGGCCCAGGGATCACAAGGTCGTCTTGTAACTCCCAGTTTCTCTTCGAGCCCTTTTCGATGAGTTCACTCACTTTGTTGTGTACTGCATTATGTCTTTCGGTTATCAGTCCCGACTTATTATAATTGCAGACTTGCAAGATGTGCATCTGGGTCTCTTTTGCCCCACATCTCCTGCACTTCTTCGTGCTGGCTGGGTCCCATGTGTTAGCATTACACACTAGCATGTTCAATCGAGCTTTGTGGACTATTTTGTGAGCGGAGAAGCTCATTTGTCCTCCATTTCTCACGAAACTATTGCTCTGAGGGTGTTGAAGTACCACTTGAACGACTTGACTTTTCACTGGTTTCTGCGTGATAAACCTGTGTAAGATTCCCGTGTTCACCTCTTTTTTCAGCAATAGTTGCAGTTTTTTCACATGACTTTCTGTGTAAACTGCTTCAGGTCCATCTTCGATGGCCTGTACCAAAATTGCTAGCTTTCCCTCCTGCTCAACAATTTTGATTTTATGCAGTGGGGCATCTTTGATGCTCGATAATCCTCTGCACACTTCACGTATTCTGGTGAAAGTTGTGTAGCCGAAATTCTTTTTCTTCGACGGGGTCTCATTGCTGAGATAAGCAGCCATGTCACTCAAGGTGACATCCTGTCTACCCATTTCTGCTACTACAACTTCTTTCAGATAGTCCGAATACAGTCTCTTTATGTATTCGTCATCCGACCAGAGTTTCTTCATTGTTGAAACGAGATACGTGATCAACGCGGTGATTTTTGGGCACGCAACACCCAATCCACCTTTTGAAATCGGCAATTGACAGTATTCGACAGGCGATCCCGAATGGGGTATCTCATGTATTGATTTTACCGCTTTCATTGTTTCACCGGCAAAGTATTTCAACTCTGTCAGTTTTGGTATCGAATTTCCATACATGTACGTCATTTTCGGTAGCATGAAGGATTTGATACAGTCTAGTTTCTGTGGTAGTGTGAGTTCCTCATCTCTCACTAACAACTCAAACTCTTTAACGACCGATTCGATCAAGTCCATTTCGGAAGTTCTCGTCTCGACACCCGTTTGAATGCCCAAGTATTTGTAGGTGTCCGAACAAGCCATGTTCCGGATCGGTACACCTTTCAGGTTTATAACTGCGGCCGCATTCACCTTTCCTTTCTCAAGAACCAAACTGGCACACTTTGCCGGTTTGAAGATCAGGTTCAGTGGGGTGCAATCTCTGTCCAACTTTGTCAATTCACGCTGTAATTGATCTTGGGATTCAGAGAGTATCGCCATGTCATCAGCAAATGCAAGAACTTTTATTTTTGTGTTCAAACATTTGTGACCTGCTGCTGTGTCAAGGTGTCTTCTTATGACATTCTCAAGACACATATTGAAAAGTGTGGGAGAGATTGGATCTCCTTGTTTTACCCCAGATTTTATCTGAATCTGTTCACTTTTCTCTGTTTTACTCTTCACTCTGATGGAAGCACCTTTGTACATGTCTTTCACCACATGTACTACGACTTCTGGAAATCCATTCCTTATCAGAGTATGTTCGATGAGCTCATGTGGCACTGAACCGAACGCATTCGTCAAGTCCAGCCATGCCACGGAAAGGTCTCTTTTCTTTCCTTTTGCTACATCGATTGCTGTACGCAAGATTCCAATACTCTCATTGCAACCTTCCCTTTCTTGGAAACCACGCTGACATTTACTTAGTACACCGTTCACCGACCGAATTCGACGGTTCCAAAGACTTGAGTACAACTTGTAAATTGTCGGCATCAAACTGATCGGCCTCCAATTATCTGGCTTCAATTCATCTCCTCCTTTGTAGAGAAGAATTGTTTCGGCTTCTTTCCAGTGAGCCGGAATCCTTCTGTGCACTCTGCATTCATTATACAAGAGGGCAAGAAGCCTGGAATCTGGATCGAACCAGCTTAGATGATGATATTTCAAACCATCAACTCCAGGAGCAGTGTCTTTTGTCTTTTTCAGAGCATCTGCCAATTCTTTTTGAGTGAACTCTCCTTCAATCCACTCACCAACCTGCGCATTTGGTAACTTGGAGCTTTTTGCTTCCAATACCTCTTTTGGCACGTTGGTTACTGAAGTAGTTTCCGTGAAAAACTTCTCCAGTACCCCAATCGGAATCTCGCACTGCTTTGATTCTTTACCGATGAGTCTATTATACGTTTTGGCTCGGTTCTGCCAGTACGATTTCCCCAGTGACTCTCTAGCGCCTTTAGACTTCTCGCCGCTCTTTTGAGAAGTATTTCGGGCACTCTTTGTCACCGTTGTTTGAGTAGACATTTCTCCTGCTTTCATTTCCAGAGGAGGACATCTTTTCTCAATTTTCTTCACTGCTCCTTCATCGCCCACCGATGCTTTGTGGATAGCAGCTGTTAGAGAATCGGCAAGCCATTCAAGTCTTTGAAAGCTTTTTCCATCTTGCAAGTATGAATTGAACTCTTTTTCAAACCATACTCGTACTTGTTGGATAAGCTCGTCAGCTTTACCGGCGGGAACTTTCTGTATCTTTCCCATCTGTTTCTTGGGTTTTTCCCTTCTCTTTTGCTTCACCTGACACACTTTTTCTGGTGTTGCGAGTTTGATGTCCATCAGCTTCGGGATTTCTCTGATTCCCTCTACATTATACACCACTGTTTCCACCAATTTTGAGAGAATATTGCTGATTATACCAAAATCATTCCCATTCTCCCTATTTTGGACTGGAATTGTTGCGTTTTCAGTCGAAATTTCGGACCGAAACACTTCAAGAAGCCCTCCTGACTCCTTTACTACATTTTCGATGACATCGGCAGGTACTTTATCGATTATTTCACCCTTTTCAATCGATAAATCTGACCGAGTCTCCTTCACGTCTACAGTCTCATTTTCACCTTTTTCAGACTCGCCGTAAAGAATACTATCGATTCTTTTACATTCCTCCAATTTCTCAGTCTTTTCTAGTGGAGTGATGTTTTCAATCGATATTTCAGTTATATTCTTTTTCACGTCTTCTGACTCATCCTTTTCTTTTTCGAAATCGTCATAAAAGACGTCGTCATCGATTAATTCACAATCGTCCACATCATTACTCATTTTTTGTGGAATAATCTGATGATATGGCGCAGAAAAGAGTTCATATCCCCTTCTTCTGAGCATTCTTTTCATATCACTTCGGAATGACTGTACATCTTTTATATCGTACCAGTACACACCTGATTCAATTGATCTTGCGATCAAGCACACGTGAACACCACAATTCACCTTATCCTTCTGATACGGCGTAGGAATTTCAAAGTACTTTCGCTCTCTTTTCAATTCCTTCAGAAACTTCGCGACGTTTCCGGCTGGTTCATATGCTAAACTGTTTGCGTACCAGACACTTTGTGAGTCAATAATCAAAAGTATCCAGTGATTTTCTTCACAAACAGGGAAAAGATAGGTTTTCGATGACCAGAGCTTGCTCTCGACCATTTGAATTCCTTCTATTTTCCAGATTTCCCATGTTAATGGGTCGAGAACTTTGTACTTTTCACTTTTAGAACAAATTCTCTCGAGGTACCACATAATGACCTCGTCACTCAACCATGCTTCTCTTGAATCTTCATGGTCGAGGCACCAAGTGTTGAACCTTTTGCCAACGTAGCCATTGCTACCATCACTTTCAAACGTTAGGTTCAACACACCAGACTCATTCCGATCGTTTTCTCTTGAAACGACCGAGTCTTCGGGTATTATCTCGGAAATTCTATTAGTTTCCTCTTTTCCCGATTTTCCACTCACTTTTTGTGGTTTCAGAACAGACAAAGAGCTTCTTCTGCGCTTTGTTTCAATTCTCGCAGTGATCTGCGCGTTCTGCTTCGCGGCCTTTACTCTTTCCGGCCCTTGCAAATTGCTCAGATCAACCACTGAGCCGAGACTATTGGTACGAACCGGCGCTACAGACAGCCTCCTACTGGCGGGGCTGCTTGTTTCGCCGTTCTTTGAGAAAATAGAGAACACTTTTTTCCCCATTTGTTTCTCTTCTGTCTTTTTCACACTCTTTGTGACAGATTCTTTTAACACACTCAGAGATTTCGTAACAGCTCTTGTTTGTGGCAGCTTTTCCATTGCCTCCACTCTGAGAATTTTCTCTGGTGTCGTTTCTTCGACCGGCGGCGCAGTATATCCTTTTCTTACTGCTCTCTCCGGTCGCTGAAGCGACGGAGCCGCCTTTTTCATAACATCGGAGACTTTCTGATTAGTCGTGGGAGCTGACCTTATTCGCGGTCTATGCTGCGTCCCATGTTTTTCTAACATGTGCGACGACACCCATCTAGTAGCCTTTGTACTTTTTCCGGCTGCTTCTTCACCGCAGATGGAGCATTTATAAGTCCACTCGACTTTTTTCTGATGGACACTCGAGAGATGCCTTGTTAGATGCTGCAAGTCTGCGGCACCCGCGCCCCCGGCGGACGTACCGAAACAGTCTTTGTAATAGCAGCGATAACGGGTGGACGGTATGTGCACTTGACACACAACGATGTTCTCACCGCGCGTCTCTACCAGGACTATTCTATCGGCTTTTTCAATCTCCGATTTCGCAATCTTAGCGCCGCCTCTAATTACATTAGCAGGCGGTCGCTTCATCGAAAATTGCATTTTTCTCTTTAAATTCCCCATTTTTGGTTCATTTTTAGCAATTTTTGCCCAATTTTCTTTTTTGTGGCTTTTTCGATCGATAATTTGGCATGGGAGGGACAAAAACACCGAAAACACAGGCATTTTTCCTCTCCCCACAAGTTCGCTACTATTCAACACTTGTTCTTCAGCGAAACTTTCAAAAAGTTCCACCAAAAATACCAATTTTTCCTTTTTATCTTTTTCTATTTTCTCAAAAGCATAAAAAGATTCTGTTGACGTCGCCAAGCAGACTGAGAGGACAGAAGAGAGATATAAACCTTCTTCTGCCACTTCTCTGTGCACCTGACTAATGTCAGAGCAGAATTCAGAATCGCGCACCTTTTTTCCACCGGCGAATCCTTCCTCCAGCTCTTCGCGTCGAATCGTCACTCTATCGATCGATTCGTTGGCGATATCTCGCATCGACACCGCTTCCCTCTCAGCCGGCGCCAACTTCCACGAGCCTGAAACGAAATTTGCGTTTTCAAACACAAAATCGATATTTTTCAGCTTTTCTGCTCTGTTTTCCCACAAAAACCACGTTTTTGCAGCAATTTCCAGAAATTCACGTAATATTTCTGGTTCAGAACGATTATTTTCACTCAAAACACACTGGTTTTCAGCAAAAATAAACAATTTTTGGTTTACACCATTTTTATCAATTCGATCGATAATCTGAAGGGAAAAAGAGGAAAATACAGGAAGTGCAAGTATTTTTTCTTTATCCACAAGCATAAACCAGTTATTGAAACCAGTAAACACTTGCATTACAGCGGATTCTCTCCAAAATTCCACCATAAACTTCATAATTCTATCGATTTTTACATTTTCAACGCAAAAAATTTGATAAAATTGGCGCAATTGGCTCGCCGAGCAGATAGAGAGGTCGGCAGACGAAAAGACGTCTACAGACTCTGCTCCATACACCAGGCTAGGCTTTTTGCAGATTTTCAGATCACTCACCACTTCTTTTTCGGCGATTTTCTTCAAATCCTTCGGCGGACGACGTGGCCTCCTCTTCAGCCACTTCTCATGTCCCGTTTCGCTCGTCGTCGCATCCGTCGCGACATCCGAACGATTTTTTGACGATTCTGAAATAAAAATATTGTTAAAATCGAAGAAATTCTCTTTTTCAGCGATAAAAAACACATTTTTATTCGAAATTTCGTCGTCTGCTCCGAAAATCAATAAATCACACATTTCTGCTGTAATTTCTCGACTTTTCCCCTCATTTTTGAGGTTGAGCAGCGATTTTTTCATTAATTCTAGCTTTCTTTTAGCTAGAATCAACAATTTTCCAGCAAATTTCTCTGCTGGGCACCAAAAATTCGATTGGGAAACGAGAGAATTCGCAGAAAGTGCAAGCAATTTTCTCCACAATTCCTCCGGCAACAATCGAGTGATTTTTTCGAATGAAACCAGATTTATCATCGTTTTTCTTGAGAAAAAGACAATAAACAATCGATTTTCTGGACAATTTTCGCGTATAACATCACGAAAATCATTTTTTGAAGGAATTTCTGAGAAAAATGAATTTTTCGCGAGAGCTTCCGCCTTCTCGACAATTTTCCACTTTTCTACTCTTTTTCCAACAAAATAAAATATACCTGAGTCATCGCCGTATCCAATTCCTTCCATTCCATCCGATTCCACCATTCGATACGTACATATTGATGTCCTGGAGGCGTCGGAGTCGTTGAAGTGGAGGAGAGTGTCCTTGTCGTTTGTGTGGAGAGAGTGAAGAGACGCAGACACAGCGGTCAGCGAGACAGATTTTGCTGCATTTCTAGCAGCGATTTTTAGCGATTTTTCGCCAAAATACCTTTGTTTATGAACAAAAGGAAGTGCCAATGGGATGAGAACAGCAGAAAAATGATTTTTTACAGAAATGATTTGGATTTCAGCTTGGAAAATCGATTTTTCACTGCCATTTTCAACACAGGAGGCTTCAAACTCGAAATTTCTCTCTTTTTCGACATTTGAATGCAATTTTTGGTCACTCTTTCTGATTCTATGACTAGAAACAGAGGTGGGAATCACCATTATGAGTTCAGAATTCGAATCCGATACTTTTTCGGACGAGAAATCTGATTTTTGGCTTTCGCCGTCGCTCTTTTCGATTTTCCCGGGAAAATCGAAGGTGGGAATCACCTTTTTTGAAATAAATTCTGAATCCGGTTCCTCTCTAAATTCAGAATCATATGGGTTTAGCGCGGTGGTTTTTTCGCAATGGGACTGACACGAAAACTCCATTTTTGGAGTAAAATGTGCCAAATTAGTATAATACAGGGAATGGGAGGCTGAAAGGTCTCTAACGACAGTTCAGATGTTGTTTTGAGCAAATGAAACAAGTCTATTCGACTCTTTTAGCCAAAAATTAGTTAGTAAGGTAGAAAAAACCACCAAAAACTATAGCCCAAGAGAGGTTTACCTCAAACTTGGGTAATTAAACCACGAATCGAACCCCGCGACCGCCACTATCTTTCGACAAGGAGGCCTCGCAAAAATTTTCGATTTTTTGAGAGGAGTGGAATTTATGTAGGAAATTAGGAGTGAGTAGAGATGCTTACGACCATATCACGTTGAATGCACGCCATCCTGTCCGATCTGGCAAGTTAAGCAACGTTGAGTCCAGTTAGTACTTGGATCGGAGACGGCCTGGGAATCCTGGATGTTGTAAGCTTTTTGCATTTTTGAATTTGACATAGGATGAATTATTTTAAGTGCCGTTCTATTAGAGGTGCCGTTCTATTAGAGGTGCCGTTTTAATACAGTTTTTACAGAGTATATTGTTTAGTTCAATTTAACATTTTTTATTTCAAGAATAATGAGAGCGATTTTTATAAACACAAATTTTCAGAGAAAAAAAAATCGAAAAATCAAAAATTTACGAATTTTTTTGCTTTTTTCAATTTTATTCATTTCCAAACTGTAACTTATTTTAATAAACGTGAATCAAACATTATTCCACTGCTTCACGTTGCCCATTTTGTTTGCAACACTGTGTTCAGTGCAATTCGGATTTTCAGACGACTGGGAAACAATGTCAACGGCATTTTTTCTCAAATATTTTTAGTTATTTTGTCTCCCCGAAAGGAGACGTTCCAAAATTTATAGCTAACGCCAAATTTCTTTGGGTCAGTTTCAAGAGAGACGAGCCTGGGGTGCAATAGTGGCAAGAACCGGCCTCGCCGGACCACCTGTTGCTGTGGAGTTTATAGTGAGGGGCCTTTATATCTGTTTTTTTAATTTCAGACTTCTTTAAAGTCAGACATCAGCATATCCATTCACTTACTTTCGAAAGTGATTCACCCGCAGATCCCACTGGTTTAGTGGTTGCATGACAGTGTATGAACTTAGCCTTTGCCCGCCCATTCTCTTTTCCATTTCTTCTCCGTACCCAGGGTTCCTCACTATGTCCGAAGCCGTTGGATCCGAAGACCACTAGCAACTGACTGAGTTACCCGTCTAAAGCCTCGCGGCCTTCTGCTCTTTCCACATTCCTCCTAGTTTCAAGAACAGGACCTTCACTCCACCTTTCTTTTTGTCTATCTCCAATTAACATTCCTTCTCCCTTTAGCCGGTTACGAGGCCAAGAGAACAAGTTCAGTAGGTAAGAGAGTCGATCACAGGCTTTGTGAGCGGTATTTCTTTCTGACTTCTTTCTTGTCAGTTCAGGTCTTACTTGTCTTTCGTACCAGATTACTGGTTTCTATCATGTTTTGACAAAGTATTCCTCTACAGAATTATGGTAAGAGTACTGTTTTCTTTAGGTTTCCCTTTCTCTTTTCTCTTCCAAATTCTGTTTCCAAGTTCATTTTAGTGGGTGAAATCAGTCTTTCTTTCCTCCCCACTGGATTTTTCTTTTTACATTCGGATCGACCTACCTCTCCTTATGAGTGGTGTCTCTCCTTTTCTCTGCGTCTCTCTTTTTCTCGGTGTCTCTCTTCCCTCCTCGGGGTCTGAGGTCAACCTTCCTTTTTATTGATTTTTCTTTTGTTTACTTTGCGTGTTCTCGCCCTTTATTGGTGGGCCACCCTGCCTTTTATTGATTTTTCTTTTGTTTACTTTGCTTGTTGTTACGGCTCGGTTTCTTTTACGATCGCCTAATTAGCAACTTTAGGAACTTTTATTCCTTTTTCACACTTTTTCCAATCATTTCCTTCAGGCTTTTTTCCTCCATTTATCATAGGAGTTTTAACATACTTTTCACCGTAGATGTGTCTCCAATAGCAGTTCTTACTGTATTCAGCCACCATTCCACACGTCTCTGGTATTATCCTTCTTATTGTAGTCTTCTCAACACCTAGTTTGATCAGACTTTCCTCCGTGGGCTTCCACCACGTTCCCAGTGAACCAACTACTAATGGTAACACTACTAGGGATTTTCCTTGTCTTCTGAATATTTCTTTATATCCATCAGTATACTTGATGATTTTCTCATTCCATGCCTTTTGCATTCCTTCGATGCCTCTTTCATATGGAACTGTCACATCAGCTAGTATCACATGCTTCCCGTCTGGGCTTTCCAGATAAAGATCTGGCTTCAGCTGTGATCCAGTATTTGGTACTGTCCGATCAGTTTTCTTTAACCAATGTCCTTTTGGCCCTCTTTTAATGAGTTCTCTAAACTTATAAAGAACTGCATCGTGCCTTTCCTTTATGATATTTCCTATTGAGTAGTCACACTCTTGCAGTATATGCGACTGTGTCTCATTTTTATTTTTTCTACACCTTCTACACAACTTCGTACGGCCTTTTGCCCAAGTGTTGTAGTTACATGGCAACTGGTTCAGTCTTCCTGGGTGGACAAATCTTTGAGCCGAAAAACTCATTTTCCCACCATTTCTGACAAAACTGTTACTTTGTGGATGCTGTTGAACCACTCTCATTACTTCACTTTTGAATACCTTTTGAGTAAAGAACCTGTGCT
This sequence comes from Caenorhabditis remanei, assembly GCF_010183535.1. Classification (NCBI taxonomy): domain Eukaryota; kingdom Metazoa; phylum Nematoda; class Chromadorea; order Rhabditida; family Rhabditidae; genus Caenorhabditis; species Caenorhabditis remanei. Next base: position 177,981 of record NW_026526144.1, read on the forward strand.
GGAGTGCTGTATTGAGCTCCCCTTTCAGTAGGTACATTAACTTCTTTTCCTGGTCTTCAGTGAAGATTTTCTCAATACTTTCTTCGGTTGCTTGCACACTTATGGCAAGTTTCCCTTCTCTTTCAATTATTTTCAGACTATGTAGTGGGGAATCTTTATTCTTACAGAGACTCCTCACCACTTCTCTCACCCTCGTGAACGCATTGAAGCCGAACAACTTGCTGTCGACTGCTCTTTCGTCACTTAGGAATTCTGCCAGATCGTTCAAGTTGACCTCGAACTTTCCAATTTCCACTTTTGCCACCTCCTCTAGGTAGTCTGTATACAACTTTCTGATATAATTATCAGATGACCATAACTTTTTCATAATGGTTACCAAGAACGTTAGTAAGGCTGTGTTCTTTGGACATGCCACTCCTAATCCTCCTTTTCCTACGGGTAGTTGGACATATTCCAACGGTGACCCTTTTAGGGGGATATTGTGGAATTCCTTCACTGACCTCATTACCAAATTGGCAAACACTTTCAGTTCTGACAGTTTAGGTGTCGTGTTCTGATACATATAGGTCATCTTTGGAAGTATGAAGGCTTTGAGTATATCTAGTTTCTGGTGCATTGCCAGTTGACTCATATTCACTAGATCTATCTCCCTTGACACTTCCGTTATATGATCCATTATGGAAACCCTTGTTTCCGTACCTGTCTGAACACCTAAATACTTGTAGGTCTCATTTTCCATGAGGTTTCTGATCGGTTTCCCTCTCAAAACTACCTCATTTAACCTGTTTACTATTCCTTTTTCCAATATCAGACTTGCACATTTAGCCGGTTTGAATAGCAAATTCAGTGCTGAGCAGTCAGCATCCATAGCCGTCAACTCCTTTTGCAACTGTTCACTACTTTCCGCTAATACTGCCATGTCGTCTGCAAAGGCTAGTACTTTTATGTTTGTTTTCAGGCACCGATGGCCGACTGATCTGTCGAGATGTCTTCTGATGACACTCTCGAGACACATGTTGAAGAGAGTAGGCGAGATTGGATCTCCCTGCTTCACTCCTGACTTGATCATAATCTGATCACTTTTCTCTGTTCGCGTCGTCACACGGATCGATGCATCTCGATACATGTCTTCTACGACGTCTACTACTATTTCTGGAAATCCGTAAGATTCCAGAGTTTCTTTTATCAGCTCATGTGGTACTGATCCAAAGGCATTCGTGAGATCTAACCATGCTACAGCTATGTTTCTCTTTTTGCCCTTGGCCACATCTATGGCTGTTCTCAATATTCCGATACTTTCATTACATCCTTCTCTTTCTTGGAAACCTCTCTGACACTTGCTCATCACCCCTTTCACTGCTCTAATCCTTCTATTCCAGAGACTAGAATACAGTTTATAGATGGTTGGCATCAGACTGATAGGCCTCCAATTATCCGTTTTTGACTCATCTCCTCCCTTATAGAGAAGAATTGTCTCTGCCTCTTTCCAATGCTTTGGAATTTTTCTGTGTTCTCTACACTCATTATAGATCTGTGACAGCATTTTCAACTCGGGATCAAACCATTTGAGGTGATGGTACCTTAATCCATCTACCCCAGGTGCTGTGTCCTTTGTCTTCTTCAATGCTTCAGTCACTTCACTTTCACTGAATTCACCTTCAATCCACGTTCCCACTTCAACTTTCGGGAGGCGTGAACACATTTCTTTAAGTATTTCCTTCGGCACATTTGTCTCGGCAGTGGTCCCTTCAAAGAACTTTTGTACTTTGGCTATTGGGATCTCACACTGCTTTGAATGCTTACCAATTATTCTATTGTAGGTTTTGGCTCGGTTCTCATTGTATGAGGCCATTAAGGACTTCATACTTTCTTGACCGCCATTTCCTTTACCACTTTTTGGTTTCTTTTTCTTTTCAGTCTGGGTACACATTTCACCCTCATCACATTCCAATGGTGGACATCTTTTCTCAATCAGTTCTACTGCTTTCTCATCTCCGGCTGACGCCTTTTGGATTGCAGCAGTGAGAACATCTGTTATCCATTCCAACCTTTGGAAACTTTTTCCATCTTCTACATATGATCTGAATTCTTTCTCAAACCATACTCTTACTTTTTTAACCAGCTCATCTGGTTTTCCTGTTGGCACTTTTTGCTCTTTTTCCTTTTGCTTTCTCGGTTTCTCTTTGACCGATACTCGCTTTTTACCTCTTTTTCCATTGATCACTGGAGGTGTCTGCACTCTCATTTCCATCAACTTTGGAATGACTGAGTCTACAGATCCCTCTACATTCTCAATTTCACTTATTTCATTTTCAGGTTCCTGCTCAACGGTCTTCAGATGTTCAACTTCATCATCACCATTATCAGAATCCCGATGCACTGTGAACGTCATATCGTCTTCTTCTACAACGAATGAATCGATCATTTCTTCCAGAATAACTTCCTTTTGTTTTTCTGTTTTTAATAAATTTTGCCTGTTATAAGGCTCAGGACATAACTCATATCCCTTACTTTTCAGAATGTCTTTCATATTGGTTCTGAATGACCTTACGTCCTCTTCAGAATACCAATTATATCCACATTCATCTACTATTGATTTTGCCATAAGACAGACATGCACTCCACAATTCACATTGTCTCTCTGTGAGGGTGGTGGGAATTCATAGTACTGCCTTTTCCTTTTCATGGACTCTAAAAGAATCTCTACATTTCCTTTTGGTTCCTCGCCTTTCGGATCCAGATACCAATACATATCGTGTTCTATCACTAATAGAACCCAATGATTACTTTCACAAATTGGAAAGAAGCATGTTCCTGGGCCACTAGTACGCCTCAGTAAATCCTCTGCTCCATTTCTCACATAAACTGGCCACAGAACCGGATCGATTGCCATAAAGTATTTTCGATTCTCGGTTATTGTGCACATGTACATATGTATTACCTCATCCGTTAACCAAGCGTCAATCGTTGTCTCATGCTCTAGACACCACGAGTTGAACTGGTTTCTTGGGACTTGAAGTACTGTAGTGAGAATACATTCTTTTTCCAGGTCTATCACGATTGGATCATCGATCTTTCCCGTTACCTGGAATGTAATCTCATTCTCTTTGTCTGGTAATCTAGCTGGCTTCATTGCCAAACTCGATCTTCTCTTTGCCGCTGCCTCCCTAGAAGCTTTGGCGTATTCCTCTCTTTTTTCTCTTATCCTCTGAGCTACCGATTGCTCAGGGCCTATACATTGTTCGAGTCCTGCCGCCAGACTTCGCCTGACATTCGACTCTGGGATTATTGACAGACGGGGTTCTCTCTTTTTGACCTCCGCTATCTTCACCTCCACTTCCTTTTTCTGTGCCGACTCTTTCAGTGTGCTAAGTTGTTTTGCCACAGAACGAGTTTGCTTCTTTTTCTCCAATTCGGATATCGATTTCTCAGGGGTCAACTGTATGACTTTTGATCGATTTCTCGGCATTGGAAGTGATGGAGCGGCTTCTTCGAGTCTGGCATTCAACTTTTGCACGAGGCTCTTTTTACCGGGTTCCATCGTTATCTTGTGGTGACTCGCCATATGTGCCTTTATTGATTTTAACGCTGTGGTCGATTTCCCAGTCGTTAAAAACATACACGTAGCACATTTATATGCAAATTCAATATTCGTGAAATGCTTATCCACCATGTGTTTCTTCAGACTTCTCAGATCTGTTGATCCATTACTATGTCCCTTACACTTTGGATAAAAACATTTATACATATAACCTTGTGTTGGGTAGAGAACTCTGCAGATCAGCGGTTTTGAGCTGTCTAACTGTGCCTCTGGCTCCAACTTTCTGATACCTATTATCTCTGTATCTTCCATTACATCTCCCCCACCTCTCAAATATGGTGGAACCTGGGATTTTACACTTTGGAATAATACATGGAACTGCATTCGCTTCTCTTTCCTGTATCCCTGCTCTTTATTGGTACTGTCTCTTATTCTGGGTACTACGCAAAATATCTGATTTCCTAGATTGGAAAATAGAGTTGAGTTGATTCTTGCCAAATTCTGAATAACTTTTTCCAGATTTTGTCTCTTTACAACTACTCTTTTTCCGCTCTTTACTATTATCAGACACTCTACTACCAAAATATTCTCAGACCAATTTATCTTAACTTCACGAACAACAACTTCTATGACGGGCAACAGTGATTTGTCTGTGCCACAGCCACTTTTGCCGAACGATCCATTATTTACACAAAGGGGGATGGGGGAAAAAGGTGAAAACGAAAAATAACGGTGGAGGCTACATACGGCCATCTGGCCTCGCTCGCCTATACCGCGCTCAATAAAAACAGTCATATGACTGGTTCGCATACCTCAAACTTGGGTAATTAAAGTTCTATTAGAGGTGCCGTTTTAATACAGTTTTTACAGAGTATATTGTTTAGTTCAATTTAACATTTTTTATTTCAAGAATAATGAGAGCGATTTTTATAAACACAAATTTTCAGAGAAAAAAAAATCGAAAAATCAAAAATTTACGAATTTTTTTGCTTTTTTCAATTTTATTCATTTCCAAACTGTAACTTATTTTAATAAACGTGAATCAAACATTATTCCACTGCTTCACGTTGCCCATTTTGTTTGCAACACTGTGTTCAGTGCAATTCGGATTTTCAGACGACTGGGAAACAATGTCAACGGCATTTTTTCTCAAATATTTTTAGTTATTTTGTCTCCCCGAAAGGAGACGTTCCAAAATTTATAGCTAACGCCAAATTTCTTTGGGTCAGTTTCAAGGCGAGCCTGGGGCGCAATAGTGGCAAGAACCGGCTTTGCCGGACCACCAGTTGCTAGGGAGTTCAATGTGAGGGGCCATTATCACAAAAAACTCATAAAATTTGCGAGTCAAGCAGTGGGAGCGCTCAACTGCACTATATCCACCCGCATATCCCGCTGGTTCTGGCGGCTGCAAGACAGTGGAGTGCAGGACAAGCTCATACCAAGCTGCCAGCCCTGACTATAGGGGAGGGAAACACAAAGGACATCCTCTATACCCAACGCAAAATTTATCCCAGGGTTCCTCAGAAGCCAGAGCCGTCGGATCCGAAGATCACTAGCATCTGGCAGAGTTACCCGCCTTTTCGCCTCACGGCCTTCCCAATCCGTCCTCGACTTCAAGAAGCTTGATAATCACCACTTCAAGAACGTCTCAAGAGAGGGGCTGCTGTATCAACCTCCTCGACAAGATGTCCTTCCACCCATAGCTTGGTTTTAAGCTATATAAGCGAGAAGTTCACCCTGTATATGGAATTACAGAGGAGAACAGCATATGGTATTACCGGCTACCAATGGGCCTTAAAATTTGGAGAACAAAGGTCTCAAATCCGAAAACCTAGAAAATGGGATGGTTTTGTCCCTTTCTAGGCCTCCAAAATTTGAGTTTTGATCATCCTACAGTTTGATCTACCATATAGGCAGAAAAAACCGGGGATAAAACTACCCAGAGAATGGCGAGCCTGCTACAGCGGCGGGAGTCTACCTCACGGTAGGTCCGCTAGCTGTGATGTAAGAAATCATTAAACTCTTCATCAGTTTGGTTCATTTGTACAAAGTGGGTTTGTGCAGATGGGTCGAGTTCAGGGAACCCCAGGGTCTATGTGTTCATCACTACTATGCTGGTCAGTAGCTGCTTTGATGGTTTCGGACCCTGGGTATTTACCATCCCCCTCCCTTATATGAACAATGATTATTATCAGATCAGGATTCCTCCAACTATGTCATAGTCGTCGGGTGTTGGCACACCACTGACTATGACGGAGTTTCCCGCCAGGAGCCTCACGGCCTTCAACTTTCCCTTTCAGGTTTGCACCCTCCAGATCAAGTCGGCATCCAACCGGTCCGCGCGTGCGTTTCTTCTGGCCAGAGCTCTATTTCAGATCTAGAGACAGAGACCATCCGAGACACGTTGCCAGATCAGATTGCGGTGGTTGGGCATCCATACTTCCGGGTCGCTACCCAACTCCTCCCTACCGCCCAAACGGAGAGCACCGGAATGATACTCTCCCCCAATGAGGAGCCGGTTTAGTGATTAGCTAACGCCGACTTTTATTTTTGTGTTGGGGGCTTATCTGACGGTATTCACCGTGATCCGCCTTGTCCAACGCTTCCTTGGTAGCCCTGATTCTGATAGCTTTTGCCGGATTGCCGTGAATCAGTTTGCTTTTTGGATCCTCGCCAAGTTTTGCCTTTTTTGGACTTTGATCTTCTCTTTTTCTCTTCCTCGGATTTTTTCTCACGCTCTCTTGTTTTAAAAGGCTGGAATCGATCTGAGACTTGAACGTTCTCCATGGGTTCATCTCCGAATCTGGCTTCCTGCTTGTTTTTTGTGCAGTATAGCTCAGTTACAATTCTGTAACTATCTCCAAAGATGTGCCTCCAGTAGATTTGTTTGGAAGACTCTAGAGCAATCATGGAAATGTCCGGGATCAAGTTTCTGATTTGCCCATCAGAAAGACCCAACATTTTCAGAGAGTTTGAGGTGTCTGGCCAGTAAGTTCCAAGACTTCCAACCACTAGTGGAAGGATTACTGCTCTCTTTCCCAGTCTTGCGAAGTATTCAATAAAGTGACTGTACTTTTCGATCTTCCACTCCCACGCGGCTTCGATCGCAACAACTCCATTCTCGTATGGTACCGTAACGTCAGCCAGGAGTACCTCCGGACCATCTTTCTGTATCATGATGATATCTGGACGCTCTCTGGTTGGTCCGGGCTCTGTATCCACCATTATGTCATAGTAGTCGTTGTTTTTTCTACCTTTTATCACCTCGTGCAAGATCCTGTTCAGAACACGGTCATGCCTTTGGGTGATTCCAGTGGAGAAGTTGTATGTACAGTGCTGGAGGATATGAGCCTGAGACTCGCATTCGTAGCCGCATCTTCTGCAGTCTTTCGGATGGTCTTTACCGTAACTGTTCCCGTTGCAGACCAGCAGCCTTAGTCGTGCTGGATGTACAAACTTTTGGGAGGATATGCTGATGTTCTTTCCATCATTGACGAATTTATTTGATTGTGGGTGGTGCTGAAGCACCTGCACAACCTGGCTTTTGACCTTCTTGTTCTCCAAGAAGTTCTTGAGCATCGCCGATTTCACCAGATCTTTGAGCTTTGTCACCAGTTTCATACTGTCAGCTTTGGAGAATACTTTGATCTGTGAGTTTTCGGATGCTTGCACTTCTAGAGCAATTTCGCCATTTTCCGGAATGAACTGCATTGATTTGAGCGGTGCTCCAAGATTGACACTGAGCGTTCGACTAGCTTCGTTCATTCGCGAAAAGAGGTTGTATCCTCCTTTCGTGATTGCTTTCTTGGTGTTCAAGTAATCACACTGTTCCTGAAGCGTGGCTGTTTGGGTCTTCAGTCCCATCACCTTCGCAGTGATTCTGCTCAGCGCCTTTTTGTGGATGGACGAGATGAATTCGTCGTCTGACCACAGTTTGAACAGTGTGGACGCCAGGAACGTTATGAGACACGTGAACCGGGGTGACATAACTCCGAGTCCTCCATTCTTCACTGGAATTTGGACATATTCGAGTGGTGATCCTTTAATCGGGATGTTATGATACATCTTCACACTCTTCATGACTGTGTTCTCAAACTCCTTCAACTCCGTCAGCTTTGGAGTGGCGTTTCTGTACATATGTTGCAGTCTCGGCAAGATGAATGCCTTCAGCACATCAAGTTTCTGGTTCGGCGCCAGGTCTGTGTCGTGGACCATTTGGAGTTCCGCGGCAATCTGAGTCAGGGATTCTGATTCCGAGGCTCTACCACCGTTTCCGGTTTGGACTCCGAGATACTTGTAAGTATCCCCATCCGACATAGTCCGAATGGGCGTTCCATGAATCTTGATTCTTTCATACTGATCAACACTTCCTTTTTTGATCGTCAGTGAAGCACACTTCTTTGGCTTGAAAATCAGGGCAACACTACGACAGTCCTTGTCCAGCTGATTGAGCACCTCTTGCATCTCATCCTTGTTGTTCGTAAGGATAGCAAGATCGTCAGCAAATGCCAGGCAACGTACTTTGTTTCCAACGCAGTTGTAACCTGGCTTCCTCGTCTGATGTCTTCGGATTATGCCTTCAAGACAGATGTTGAATAGAGTTGGCGAGATGGGATCACCTTGCTTAACTCCAGCTTCAATCATGATGTTCTGAGTTTTCTGCTCCGCTGTCTTGACTCTCATTGACGATCCATTATACATGTCACTGATTATATTGATGACTGATTCAGGATACCCGAATGCGGCTAGTGATCTTCTGATCAACTCGTGGGGCACGCTTCCAAAAGCGTTCGTCAAGTCTAACCATGAACACGACAGGTTTCGGTTGAGAACGGTGGCAGTGTCTATGCACATCCGCAGAATTCCGATTGACTCATTGCATCCATCGATCGCCTGGAAGCCTCTTTGGCAATCACTGATGACTCCTTTAACTGAGGAGATTCTCCTGTTCCAGACTGAGGAGTAGAGTTTGTATACAGTAGCCATTAGAGAGATGGGTCTCCAATTCTCTGGCTTCTTTCTTTCCTCTTCAGTGCAATCTTTCGGTAGCAGAACAGTTTCTGCTTCTTTCCAGTGGCTCGGAATCTTTCCGTGTTGTCGACATTCATCGAACAACAACGCCAAACGTTCACCTTCCGGATCGAACCATTTCAGATCACTGTACTTCACTCCATCAGTTCCGGGAGAGGTGTCTTTGATCTTTGCAAGAATCGCTTTCACTTCTCCTGACGAGATCGGACCTTCAATGCTTGGATCAACTTCCGCCTTTTTGATTCCACTGCACACAGTATTCAATGCTTTTTCTGTTACTGGTTGTGCTTTCAGGGTTTGCCTGAAGTGGTTTTCCACGACGTTAATATCAATTTCACATCGTGCGGAGTGTTTCCCAATTATCACATTGAAGGTCTTTGCTCGGTTCTTGGCATACTGGATTCTGAGCGGCTCGTTAGATTCTTTTACAAATCGATCTTTTGGTTTCACCGCTTCTGTCCTTCTGCTCGTCTGCGTCGCCATCTCACCTTCATTCAGCAATGGTGGTGGGCATCTTGCAGTTATCTTATCTACCAGATATTTGTTTCCACTGTTTGCCTTGAAGATGGCGGCAGTGAGTGAGTCGGCAATCCAGGTCAGTGTTTGGATGTTAGAACCTTGCTCTTGGTACGATTTCATCTGTTTATCAAACCAAGTTCTCACTTGCTCAATGAGCTTTGCCGGTTCTCCTTTTGGCTGAGCTTTCTTTGTTGGCTCCCCTTTAGGCGGCTGAGCTTTCTTTGTCTGCTGTTTCTTCTTGCCATACTTTCCCTTCTTCTTTGACGTTTGCTTTTTCGTCACTTCTGGGCTAACAATTCTCATTGCTGGCAGGCTTGGAGTCACTTTCGGTTCCATAGTGGGCTCTTTCGTTGGTGGACTGTCACACGTCACCTCCATCTCCTCAGTTTCGCCCACAAGTGGGTGAAACTTCCCAGGTGAGACGACTTTGATCTCTGGACCAGTGAATTGTCTCTTGGCTTCTGGAGAGATGTTTGGTGATCGTTCAGTTACCACTCCCCTCTTTCTAGTATTTCCCACCACTTTCCAGCCTTCATCTTGTTCTGGCTCACGACTCTTCGGTGTCTCTTGTTGCTGTGGAACGGGATCCACTTCCATGTTTCCTACATCCATCATCGGTGTAGCTGAACGAGAGCACGTCGGACAGACGGCACACTGGCTGCTTCGACTTGTGGGTCGACTTTGGGCGAAACTTTTTCCCGGAGAGTTATAATATTTGATTTTTTCAGCAAATATCTCGTAATTGGGTTTCAGTTCTTCGAGGAGATTTCTTCGGAAGTTTTTCACGTCTTCCTCTACTTCCTCCATTTCCCATTCGGTATCTTGGATGAAGGCTTCCGCCATTTTCATCACAAATACCCCACAGTTGTAGCTGTCTCTTTGCCTTGGCTGTTCATCCTGTTCCTTTGGGATAATCAGTCCAAGTTCGTTCACCAACTCTTCAATATAACTACTCATTCGCGATCCAGTCGGATCATAGAATGCAGCAATTCCATTCGAGATGGTCAAGAGCGTCCAGTGTTCATCTGCACAGATCGGAAACACGACTCTTTTCTTTCCGTCTTCCAGATTCCTCTGGATAAGTGGGACTAGGTCCACTCTTGCGGGAAACTGGTAATTGAGTGGATCAATTATGTTCACGGAGTCATAGTTTTCGACTCTCATCTTCAAGAACGCCATCATGATATCTGTATCAATGTATGCATCCTTTCCCTTTTCATTTATCAAGCTCCACACGTTGATTCCTGGTTTTGGACGAGCCGCTTTGGGTTCTTCATCCTCACTCAACGTGATGATTTCCTGGATTTCTTGACAAATGGAGGAAGCTGAGGACTGGCTCGATCTCATTGAGCTTTTCGATGGTGAGTTGTTCCCTTTCGGATCGATAGTGAGCGCCTGATTTGCTTTTTCAGGGCTTTCCACATTTGGACTATCATTTGATTGGGAATGTTCCTGTTCGTCCTTATCGGACTTGGTCAGGAATTTCAACAGTGCACCATTTTCAGTCTTTTTCTCCTCAACAACATTAGCTTTCGGTTTCCTTATGTCAACAAATGGGGCAGCATTGTTCAACTCATTAGCTATTTGCTGTCTTGTGTTGGGTGGTACTGGGACAACTATTGCAGACTCGTCATACTTGTAGTCGTGCACTTTTTGAAGGTGGGTCTGGATCCACTTCGTACCGCATTTGTCTTTCGGCTCGTATTCGTTGCACATACTACACTTGTAGATGAACGTGGCTTTAAGCTTATGTTTCTCTTTCACGTGGAGTTTCATATGCTTGGTAAAACTGGACCCTCTCCCACGGGTTTGGGTGCACTCCCGACACAGAGGGCATAAGATGTTATTCTTGTTTGGAAGGTCTATCGCGAATGTGATCTTATCTTCTTCTCTGTGCGTAATCTCCAGCTCATCAGTCAGAGTATACACACTGCTGATTCGAGCCCCTCCTCTCGATGGTTTTGGAGGTGACCTTTTCGTCGTCTGAGGAGTATTTCCCAGTTTTAGCAGATTGTATTTGCACCCAAGGACAGTCACCGTTTTGTCGTCGGCTGGGTTAGTATTGGCTGCCTGAGCGTATGTTCTGGCTACAGGTTTCCACGTCATTTCAGATTGACTATTTGACATTGTATTTCTAGAATTATCACCGGTTTTGTTAGTCTGGTTATCATTTACAGGCTTAAGATATACATTTGTCATGATGTTGTTAATCAATTATTTTGTCTTTCTTTTGACAGTTTGTTCTGATTTCTTTTCAACAGTAATTTGTTGTGTCAATGCGAAAATTCCGCCCAAGATTCAGGTCACCCGAGGATGTTCGATGTGATCTCTTTTGAGAGTTATTGATTCAGTGGGAGTTTTCTCCGCCACAAGAATCAATACCCTTTTCCACCAAATCCTTCTTCCCGCGTGAACTAAATCAAATTTTGCCAGAAAATAAATTTCCGACAAAAATTGATAATTTGAAAATCGCGAAAAATTCGCGCGAAATTCAGCTCACTTTCTCGAAGATTCTCCGCTCGAATCTTCTGGAAAATTTCGAGAAAACGCGCGAAGAATTCGAAAATTCTCGCGCACTCCTCGCAAATTCCAGGAGGTCAAACAGAAAATTCTGTCGAGGGGGGAGGGGGGATTGGGGGCGGGGCTATCAAGAAATACAGTAGCCTCAGCTAACTGTTTTCAACTCTTCACAAGAGATCTCACGAACTGGTCCTAGACAGCCGAAGTGTTTCTAGACCTTCCTCTTTCCACTCAGGAACTGGTCCTAGACAGCCGAAGTGTTTCTAGACCTCCTCTCTTCACACCTTTTCTCTCAACTTTGGAAGTCCGCCAACAACTGTCCACTTCGTGGTCCAGAGTGACTATTCCTATATACGAAACAAAAGAAATTCGATAGGTCTCTGTCAGTTTGTGATTACACAAAAAGGATTCGAAATTTCTTTTTCTTTGGTAAGAGAAAACGTATTAACCTTTATTACACTCACTAGGAGGAATACCGTAGGTTAATACGATGAGAGTTGGGTTTACCTCAAACTTGGGTAATTAAACCGACGCTTTCGGCGTGCCCTCCGAGTAATGCTACGGCAACAGCCGACACGAATCGAACCCCGCGACCGCCACTATCTTTCGACAAGGAGGCCTCGCAAAAAATTTTCGATTTTTTGAGAGGAGTGGAATTTATGTAGGAAATTAGGAGTGAGTAGAGATGCTTACGACCATATCACGTTGAATGCACGCCATCCCGTCCGATCTGGCAAGTTAAGCAACGTTGAGTCCAGTTAGTACTTGGATCGGAGACGGCCTGGGAATCCTGGATGTTGTAAGCTTTTTGCATTTTTGAATTTGACATAGGATGAATTATTTTAAGTGCCGTTCTATTAGAGGTGCCGTTCTATTAGAGGTGCCGTTTTAATACAGTTTTTACAGAGTATATTGTTTAGTTCAATTTAACATTTTTTATTTCAAGAATAATGAGAGCGATTTTTATAAACACAAATTTTCAGAGAAAAAAAAATCGAAAAATCAAAAATTTACGAATTTTTTTGCTTTTTTCAATTTTATTCATTTCCAAACTGTAACTTATTTTAATAAACGTGAATCAAACATTATTCCACTGCTTCACGTTGCCCATTTTGTTTGCAACACTGTGTTCAGTGCAATTCGGATTTTCAGACGACTGGGAAACAATGTCAACGGCATTTTTTCTCAAATATTTTTAGTTATTTTGTCTCCCCGAAAGGAGACGTTCCAAAATTTATAGCTAACGCCAAATTTCTTTGGGTCAGTTTCAATGGCGAGCCTGCTACAGCGGCGGGAGTCTACCTCACGGTAGGTCCGCTAGCTGTGATGTAAGAAATCATTAAACTCTTCATCAGTTTGGTTCATTTGTACAAAGTGGGTTTGTGCAGATGGGTCGAGTTCAGGGAACCCCAGGGTCTATGTGTTCATCACTACTATGCTGGTCAGTAGCTGCTTTGATGGTTTCGGACCCTGGGTATTTACCATCCCCCTCCCTTATATGAACAATGATTATTATCAGATCAGGATTCCTCCAACTATGCCATAGTCGTCGGGTGTTGGCACACCACTGACTATGACGGAGTTTCCCGCCAGGAGCCTCACGGCCTTCAACTTTCCCTTTCAGGTTTGCACCCTCCAGATCGAGTCGGCATCCAACCGGTCCGCGCGTGTGTTCTTCAGGCCAGAGCTCTATTTCAGATCTAGAGACAGAGACCATCCGAAACACAATGCCAGATCAGATTGCGGTGGTTGGGCATCCTTACTTCCGGGTCGCTACCCAACTCCTCCCTACCGCCCACACGGAGAGTACCGGAAGATACTCTCCCCCAATGAGGAGGAGGACTCTCAGACTTGGGTAATTAATTATTGAAAAAGTCTCAAACTTGGGTAATTAAGTCTTTACACAAACTCTCGAACTTGGGTAATTCTACCCACTTTCATCGAGTTGTCATCATCTCACTACCACTCCTCCTCCTCTCTAACCGCCATCGATTCTTTCCGATTTCCTCCCCATTTTTATACGAAGATTGGCGTTGAGAGAAATGCTTACGACCATATCACGTTGAATGCACGCCATCCCGTCCGATCTGGCAAGTTAAGCAACGTTGAGTCCAGTTAGTACTTGGATCGGAGACGGCCTGGGAATCCTGGATGTTGTAAGCTTTTTGCCTTTTTTATTCTTCATTTACATTATCGAAAACTGCTTATGAATGTGTTCGTTTGATTTTTAATACTGTTTTCATCAATAAAACAATCCATTTCATATGTTTATTTCAAGAATTAAGAAAAAAATTATTTTTCGCTCCAATTTTTTTTTCCATTTGCAAAAATTTGCAAAACATTCATAAAATTATTGATTATTGATTTTCCTCATTTTCACGTTTGATTCATATTCGAGAAATGAAATCTACCAAGAAATTCATTTTGAAACTCTGATTCGGGTTACTGTCGATTTTTTTCAAATAGCGAAAATGAAATGTTCAAAACACTTATTTTCGAATTCTTTTTAGTTATTTTGTCTCCCCTAAAGGAGACGTTCCAAAATTTATAGCTAACGCCAAATTTCTTTGGGTCAGTTTTCGGGCGTACCTCAAACTTGGGTAATTAAACCGAAGCTATCGGTGTGTCTCTAGACTTACGCAAACGCAGCGGCCGACACCAATCGAGGCTCGCGACCGTCACTATCTTTTCACTACTCTTCTTCTTCTTCTTCACTTCCCAAAATTACCTATCCAAACTTGGGTAATTAATTCGGGACACACACTACTAACTCTCAAACTTGGGTAATTAATTATTGAAAAAGTCTCAAACTTGGGTAATTAAGTCTTTACACAAACTCTCGTACTTGGGTAATTCTACCCACTTTCATCGAGTTGTCATCATCTCACTACCACTCCTCCTCCTCTCTAACCGCCATCGATTCTTTCCGATTTCCTCCCCATTTTTATACGAAGATTGGCGTTGAGAGAAATGCTTACGACCATATCACGTTGAATGCACGCCATCCCGTCCGATCTGGCAAGTTAAGCAACGTTGAGTCCAGTTAGTACTTGGATCGGAGACGGCCTGGGAATCCTGGATGTTGTAAGCTTTTTGCCTTTTTTATTCTTCATTTACATTATCGAAAACTGCTTATGAATGTGTTCGTTTGATTTTTAATACTGTTTTCATCAATAAAACAATCCATTTCATATGTTTATTTCAAGAATTAAGAAAAAAATTATTTTTCGCTCCAATTTTTTTTTCCATTTGCAAAAATTTGCAAAACATTCATAAAATTATTGATTATTGATTTTCCTCATTTTCACGTTTGATTCATATTCGAGAAATGAAATCTACCAAGAAATTCATTTTGAAACTCTGATTCGGGTTACTGTCGATTTTTTTCAAATAGCGAAAATGAAATGTTCAAAACACTTATTTTCGAATTCTTTTTAGTTATTTTGTCTCCCCTAAAGGAGACGTTCCAAAATTTATAGCTAACGCCAAATTTCTTTGGGTCAGTTTTCGGCGAGCCTGGGGCGCAATAGTGGTAATTACCGGCTTTGGCCGGGCCACCAGTTGCTGGGGAGCTTATTTTGTGAGGGGCCATTAAAGTGTTTCGCTCAGAGAGCAGTCACAGCTCGGGTATGGTCAAGCAAGGTACAGTTATTTCTCTACAGTACTGATTTTAGTACTGAATCATCCGCACATCCCACTGGTTTGCGTGGTTGCAGGGCGATGATCTGTAGAGAGCTGTTACCAAGCCAGCCTCAACATCTTCCATAAATTTCTCCATTCCCAGGGTTCCTCTTAGCCAGGGCTGTCGGATATAAAGATCTACTAGCGTCTGGCCGAGTTACCCGCCGGGTGCCTCGCGGCCTTCCCGTCCGTCATCGACTTCGCAGTCTCAAGAGGGGGGAGCCTGTCCCAACCCATCGTATCAATGATTTTCCTATCTTTGCTCATCTCCTCTTGTGCTTGATTTGCGCACTTTACGGATCAGATCCAGTGGAATAATCTTGATGGGGACTCATATTGTCGGGACAGTATGATGGCGACTTTGCCTTGTACTCTAGCGCATCCGGTGTACGAAGTTCCATTCTTACTTCATGAGAAACACCGGACTATACAGCACTGGAGTACACGTCCTTTTTGGCTTCTAGCCCACGGTTTTCGTTTTGCTCTGCGAATTTCCGGGCATGAAAACAGAAATGTCTCCAAGTGAATCCCAGAAATTCACATCGCTACTTTGACCTTTTCCCCGCAGCTAGTACGTTGATTTTCGAATACGAAACATGTTCAGATCAAGTTTGGGTAAGTTATAATTACGCTGAACAGTTCCACCTGGTATTGCCAGCCTTCAGCAAGCCGTCACTTCAACGAGGTTGGTTTGGACACGTTTCAGACCTCAAACTTGGGTAATTAAACCGAAGCTATCGGTGTGTCTCTAGACTTACGCAAACGCAGCGGCCGACACCAATCGAGGCTCGCGACCGTCACTATCTTTTCACTACTCTTCTTCTTCTTCTTCACTTCCCAAAATTACCTATCCAAACTTGGGTAATTAATTCGGGACACACACTACTAACTCTCAAACTTGGGTAATTAATTATTGAAAAAGTCTCAAACTTGGGTAATTAAGTCTTTACACAAACTCTCGAACTTGGGTAATTCTACCCACTTTCATCGAGTTGTCATCATCTCACTACCACTCCTCCTCCTCTCTAACCGCCATCGATTCTTTCCGATTTCCTCCCCATTTTTATACGAAGATTGGCGTTGAGAGAAATGCTTACGACCATATCACGTTGAATGCACGCCATCCCGTCCGATCTGGCAAGTTAAGCAACGTTGAGTCCAGTTAGTACTTGGATCGGAGACGGCCTGGGAATCCTGGATGTTGTAAGCTTTTTGCCTTTTTTATTCTTCATTTACATTATCGAAAACTGCTTATGAATGTGTTCGTTTGATTTTTAATACTGTTTTCATCAATAAAACAATCCATTTCATATGTTTATTTCAAGAATTAAGAAAAAAATTATTTTTCGCTCCAATTTTTTTTTCCATTTGCAAAAATTTGCAAAACATTCATAAAATTATTGATTATTGATTTTCCTCATTTTCACGTTTGATTCATATTCGAGAAATGAAATCTACCAAGAAATTCATTTTGAAACTCTGATTCGGGTTACTGTCGATTTTTTTCAAATAGCGAAAATGAAATGTTCAAAACACTTATTTTCGAATTCTTTTTAGTTATTTTGTCTCCCCTAAAGGAGACGTTCCAAAATTTATAGCTAACGCCAAATTTCTTTGGGTCAGTTTTCGGGCGTACCTCAAACTTGGGTAATTAAACCGAAGCTATCGGTGTGTCTCTAGACTTACGCAAACGCAGCGGCCGACACCAATCGAGGCTCGCGACCGTCACTATCTTTTCACTACTCTTCTTCTTCTTCTTCACTTCCCAAAATTACCTATCCAAACTTGGGTAATTAATTCGGGACACACACTGGCGAGCCTGCTACAGCGGCGGGAGTCTACCTCACGGTAGGTCCGCTAGCTGTGATGTAAGAAATCATTAAACTCTTCATCAGTTTGGTTCATTTGTACAAAGTGGGTTTGTGCAGATGGGTCGAGTTCAGGGAACCCCAGGGTCTATGTGTTCATCACTACTATGCTGGTCAGTAGCTGCTTTGATGGTTTCGGACCCTGGGTATTTACCATCCCCCTCCCTTATATGAACAATGATTATTATCAGATCAGGATTCCTCCAACTATGCCATAGTCGTCGGGTGTTGGCACACCACTGACTATGACGGAGTTTCCCGCCAGGAGCCTCACGGCCTTCAACTTTCCCTTTCAGGTTTGCACCCTCCAGATCGAGTCGGCATCCAACCGGTCCGCGCGTGTGTTCTTCAGGCCAGAGCTCTATTTCAGATCTAGAGACAGAGACCATCCGAAACACAATGCCAGATCAGATTGCGGTGGTTGGGCATCCTTACTTCCGGGTCGCTACCCAACTCCTCCCTACCGCCCACACGGAGAGTACCGGAAGATACTCTCCCCCAAGTACACACCTGATTCAATTGATCTTGCGATCAAGCACACGTGAACACCACAATTCACCTTATCCTTCTGATACGGCGTAGGAATTTCAAAGTACTTTCGCTCTCTTTTCAATTCCTTCAGAAACTTCGCGACGTTTCCGGCTGGTTCATATGCTAAACTGTTTGCGTACCAGACACTTTGTGAGTCAATAATCAAAAGTATCCAGTGATTTTCTTCACAAACAGGGAAAAGATAGGTTTTCGATGACCAGAGCTTGCTCTCGACCATTTGAATTCCTTCTATTTTCCAGATTTCCCATGTTAATGGGTCGAGAACTTTGTACTTTTCACTTTTAGAACAAATTCTCTCGAGGTACCACATAATGACCTCGTCACTCAACCATGCTTCTCTTGAATCTTCATGGTCGAGGCACCAAGTGTTGAACCTTTTGCCAACGTAGCCATTGCTACCATCACTTTCAAACGTTAGGTTCAACACACCAGACTCATTCCGATCGTTTTCTCTTGAAACGACCGAGTCTTCGGGTATTATCTCGGAAATTCTATTAGTTTCCTCTTTTCCCGATTTTCCACTCACTTTTTGTGGTTTCAGAACAGACAAAGAGCTTCTTCTGCGCTTTGTTTCAATTCTCGCAGTGATCTGCGCGTTCTGCTTCGCGGCCTTTACTCTTTCCGGCCCTTGCAAATTGCTCAGATCAACCACTGAGCCGAGACTATTGGTACGAACCGGCGCTACAGACAGCCTCCTACTGGCGGGGCTGCTTGTTTCGCCGTTCTTTGAGAAAATAGAGAACACTTTTTTCCCCATTTGTTTCTCTTCTGTCTTTTTCACACTCTTTGTGACAGATTCTTTTAACACACTCAGAGATTTCGTAACAGCTCTTGTTTGTGGCAGCTTTTCCATTGCCTCCACTCTGAGAATTTTCTCTGGTGTCGTTTCTTCGACCGGCGGCGCAGTATATCCTTTTCTTACTGCTCTCTCCGGTCGCTGAAGCGACGGAGCCGCCTTTTTCATAACATCGGAGACTTTCTGATTAGTCGTGGGAGCTGACCTTATTCGCGGTCTATGCTGCGTCCCATGTTTTTCTAACATGTGCGACGACACCCATCTAGTAGCCTTTGTACTTTTTCCGGCTGCTTCTTCACCGCAGATGGAGCATTTATAAGTCCACTCGACTTTTTTCTGATGGACACTCGAGAGATGCCTTGTTAGATGCTGCAAGTCTGCGGCACCCGCGCCCCCGGCGGACGTACCGAAACAGTCTTTGTAATAGCAGCGATAACGGGTGGACGGTATGTGCACTTGACACACAACGATGTTCTCACCGCGCGTCTCTACCAGGACTATTCTATCGGCTTTTTCAATCTCCGATTTCGCAATCTTAGCGCCGCCTCTAATTACATTAGCAGGCGGTCGCTTCATCGAAAATTGCATTTTTCTCTTTAAATTCCCCATTTTTGGTTCATTTTTAGCAATTTTTGCCCAATTTTCTTTTTTGTGGCTTTTTCGATCGATAATTTGGCATGGGAGGGACAAAAACACCGAAAACACAGGCATTTTTCCTCTCCCCACAAGTTCGCTACTATTCAACACTTGTTCTTCAGCGAAACTTTCAAAAAGTTCCACCAAAAATACCAATTTTTCCTTTTTATCTTTTTCTATTTTCTCAAAAGCATAAAAAGATTCTGTTGACGTCGCCAAGCAGACTGAGAGGACAGAAGAGAGATATAAACCTTCTTCTGCCACTTCTCTGTGCACCTGACTAATGTCAGAGCAGAATTCAGAATCGCGCACCTTTTTTCCACCGGCGAATCCTTCCTCCAGCTCTTCGCGTCGAATCGTCACTCTATCGATCGATTCGTTGGCGATATCTCGCATCGACACCGCTTCCCTCTCAGCCGGCGCCAACTTCCACGAGCCTGAAACGAAATTTGCGTTTTCAAACACAAAATCGATATTTTTCAGCTTTTCTGCTCTGTTTTCCCACAAAAACCACGTTTTTGCAGCAATTTCCAGAAATTCACGTAATATTTCTGGTTCAGAACGATTATTTTCACTCAAAACACACTGGTTTTCAGCAAAAATAAACAATTTTTGGTTTACACCATTTTTATCAATTCGATCGATAATCTGAAGGGAAAAAGAGGAAAATACAGGAAGTGCAAGTATTTTTTCTTTATCCACAAGCATAAACCAGTTATTGAAACCAGTAAACACTTGCATTACAGCGGATTCTCTCCAAAATTCCACCATAAACTTCATAATTCTATCGATTTTTACATTTTCAACGCAAAAAATTTGATAAAATTGGCGCAATTGGCTCGCCGAGCAGATAGAGAGGTCGGCAGACGAAAAGACGTCTACAGACTCTGCTCCATACA
This sequence comes from Caenorhabditis remanei, assembly GCF_010183535.1. Classification (NCBI taxonomy): domain Eukaryota; kingdom Metazoa; phylum Nematoda; class Chromadorea; order Rhabditida; family Rhabditidae; genus Caenorhabditis; species Caenorhabditis remanei. The sequence goes on from NW_026526144.1 coordinate 198,024, forward strand.
CCAGGCTAGGCTTTTTGCAGATTTTCAGATCACTCACCACTTCTTTTTCGGCGATTTTCTTCAAATCCTTCGGCGGACGACGTGGCCTCCTCTTCAGCCACTTCTCATGTCCCGTTTCGCTCGTCGTCGCATCCGTCGCGACATCCGAACGATTTTTTGACGATTCTGAAATAAAAATATTGTTAAAATCGAAGAAATTCTCTTTTTCAGCGATAAAAAACACATTTTTATTCGAAATTTCGTCGTCTGCTCCGAAAATCAATAAATCACACATTTCTGCTGTAATTTCTCGACTTTTCCCCTCATTTTTGAGGTTGAGCAGCGATTTTTTCATTAATTCTAGCTTTCTTTTAGCTAGAATCAACAATTTTCCAGCAAATTTCTCTGCTGGGCACCAAAAATTCGATTGGGAAACGAGAGAATTCGCAGAAAGTGCAAGCAATTTTCTCCACAATTCCTCCGGCAACAATCGAGTGATTTTTTCGAATGAAACCAGATTTATCATCGTTTTTCTTGAGAAAAAGACAATAAACAATCGATTTTCTGGACAATTTTCGCGTATAACATCACGAAAATCATTTTTTGAAGGAATTTCTGAGAAAAATGAATTTTTCGCGAGAGCTTCCGCCTTCTCGACAATTTTCCACTTTTCTACTCTTTTTCCAACAAAATAAAATATACCTGACTAGGGAATGACTCACACAAAGTATGGAGATACACAACATGACCTATATCGCTGGAAAGCTGACGTTACCCTGATTCCGAATCTATATTCAGTTTTTGCAGTGGCCTTCCCAGTTTTGAGAAATTCGGCTCCAAAGTTTGGGTAAATTTTAGTGCTCAAACTCAAATTGTCAACCAGCGTGTTGCCCCAACACGTAAATCCATTCGGGGGGATAGATAAAACAGCGGTTGAATGGTCGAGGGGGTTACAGGTGCGGTTGTAGGTGGACACTCTATGGTTCGACTCCTTGCCTTTTTTCCTCCTGTTTTACTTTTTTGTAATCCTCGTTTTTGGGTCCCATGGTCTTCACAATGTGTCAGAAATCGGTTTTTGAAGCTTTTCTAGTTCATATTGACTGCCTACGACGTTTTAATTTTTTAAAAACTTTTCAAGAAAATTAACTTTTCTGTGACCAAGTCCATGATGAGAAGGCAGTAGGAATTTTTTTCAAAAATTTTTTTGAGTTAGAAAAACAATAGAAAATGTTATAGCAAGCTATAAAATAGTTTTTCCGAAGTTTACTTGTCTTGTTACGCTGGTATACTTTTTTTTGAAACAACTACTCTGCTTCAGATGTGGTGGTTCGAAGATAAAGTCGTAGTCTGACGATCTGTATCATGTAAACATTTTGGAATCAAATATCAAAATGTATTTTCTATTGTTTTTCTAACTCAAAAAAATTTTTGAAAAAAATTCCTACTGCCTTCTCATCATGGACTTGGTCACAGAAAAGTTAATTTTCTTGAAAAGTTTTTAAAAAATTAAAACGTCGTAGGCAGTCAATATGAACTAGAAAAGCTTCAAAAACCGATTTCTGACACATTGTGATGACCATGGGACCCAAAAACGAGGATTACAAAAAAGTAAAAAAGGAGGAAAAAAGGCAAGGAGTCGAACCATAGAGTGTCCACCTACAACCGCACCTGTAACCCCCTCGACCATTCAACCGCTGTTTTATCTATCCCCCCGAATGGATTTACGTGTTGGGGCAACACGCTGGTTGACAATTTGAGTTTGAGCACTAAAATTTACCCAAACTTTGGAGCCGAATTTCTCAAAACTGGGAAGGCCACTGCAAAAACTGAATATAGATTCGGAATCAGGGAAACGTCAGCTTTCCAGCGATATAGGTCATGTTGTGTATCTCCATACTTTGTGTGAGTCATTCCCTAGTGAGTCATCGCCGTATCCAATTCCTTCCATTCCATCCGATTCCACCATTCGATACGTACATATTGATGTCCTGGAGGCGTCGGAGTCGTTGAAGTGGAGGAGAGTGTCCTTGTCGTTTGTGTGGAGAGAGTGAAGAGACGCAGACACAGCGGTCAGCGAGACAGATTTTGCTGCATTTCTAGCAGCGATTTTTAGCGATTTTTCGCCAAAATACCTTTGTTTATGAACAAAAGGAAGTGCCAATGGGATGAGAACAGCAGAAAAATGATTTTTTACAGAAATGATTTGGATTTCAGCTTGGAAAATCGATTTTTCACTGCCATTTTCAACACAGGAGGCTTCAAACTCGAAATTTCTCTCTTTTTCGACATTTGAATGCAATTTTTGGTCACTCTTTCTGTTTCTATGACTAGAAACAGAGGTGGGAATCACCATTATGAGTTCAGAATTCGAATCCGATACTTTTTCGGACGAGAAATCTGATTTTTGGCTTTCGCCGTCGCTCTTTTCGATTTTCCCGGGAAAATCGAAGGTGGGAATCACCTTTTTTGAAATAAATTCTGAATCCGGTTCCTCTCTAAATTCAGAATCATATGGGTTTAGCGCGGTGGTTTTTTCGCAATGGGACTGACACGAAAACTCCATTTTTGGAGTAAAATGTGCCAAATTAGTATAATACAGGGAATGGGAGGCTGAAAGGTCTCTAACGACAGTTCAGATGTTGTTTTGAGCAAATGAAACAAGTCTATTCGACTCTTTTAGCCAAAAATTAGTTAGTAAGGTAGAAAAAACCACCAAAAACTATAGCCCAAGAGAGGTTTACCTCAAACTTGGGTAATTAATTATTGAAAAAGTCTCAAACTTGGGTAATTAAGTCTTTACACAAACTCTCGAACTTGGGTAATTCTACCCACTTTCATCGAGTTGTCATCATCTCACTACCACTCCTCCTCCTCTCTAACCGCCATCGATTCTTTCCGATTTCCTCCCCATTTTTATACGAAGATTGGCGTTGAGAGAAATGCTTACGACCATATCACGTTGAATGCACGCCATCCCGTCCGATCTGGCAAGTTAAGCAACGTTGAGTCCAGTTAGTACTTGGATCGGAGACGGCCTGGGAATCCTGGATGTTGTAAGCTTTTTGCCTTTTTTATTCTTCATTTACATTATCGAAAACTGCTTATGAATGTGTTCGTTTGATTTTTAATACTGTTTTCATCAATAAAACAATCCATTTCATATGTTTATTTCAAGAATTAAGAAAAAAATTATTTTTCGCTCCAATTTTTTTTTCCATTTGCAAAAATTTGCAAAACATTCATAAAATTATTGATTATTGATTTTCCTCATTTTCACGTTTGATTCATATTCGAGAAATGAAATCTACCAAGAAATTCATTTTGAAACTCTGATTCGGGTTACTGTCGATTTTTTTCAAATAGCGAAAATGAAATGTTCAAAACACTTATTTTCGAATTCTTTTTAGTTATTTTGTCTCCCCTAAAGGAGACGTTCCAAAATTTATAGCTAACGCCAAATTTCTTTGGGTCAGTTTTCGGGCGTACCTCAAACTTGGGTAATTAAACCGAAGCTATCGGTGTGTCTCTAGACTTACGCAAACGCAGCGGCCGACACCAATCGAGGCTCGCGACCGTCACTATCTTTTCACTACTCTTCTTCTTCTTCTTCACTTCCCAAAAATTACCTATCCAAACTTGGGTAATTAATTCGGGACACACACTAACTCTCAAACTTGGGTAATTAATTATTGAAAAAGTCTCAAACTTGGGTAATTAAGTCTTTACACAAACTCTCGAACTTGGGTAATTCTACCCACTTTCATCGAGTTGTCATCATCTCACTACCACTCCTCCTCCTCTCTAACCGCCATCGATTCTTTCCGATTTCCTCCCCATTTTTATACGAAGATTGGCGTTGAGAGAAATGCTTACGACCATATCACGTTGAATGCACGCCATCCCGTCCGATCTGGCAAGTTAAGCAACGTTGAGTCCAGTTAGTACTTGGATCGGAGACGGCCTGGGAATCCTGGATGTTGTAAGCTTTTTGCCTTCTCAGGTATTTTTGGGCAGAGGTTGGGCAACGAAACTTTCGATTGGGCCATGTGGCCCGTGAATAGAGCACAATGCCCACAAAAAGGGCCACATGGCCCAGTGGGCACAGGTTGGGCACAGGTTGGGCCACAGGTTGAGAGATAGGAAATACTTGGTGGATGTGGGCACAGGTTGGGCGCATGGTGAGGCAGGATGGGCACAGCATGGGCACGGAGTGGGCACAGGTTGAGAAATCGCGCTCTACTGCATAATTGTATTTTTCATTTTCTGAATTTTCTGAATTTGTTGTGTTTATTTCGTTTTTCTGTTATATTATCGTTCTTTTTTTTAAGGAAAAATTTAGATCAAAAAGAAGAAAAGAAAGTGATGAGAAGAGCAAGAGCTCCATTCAGTTCAAAGAAGAAAAATCTAGGTATTTTATCATTGAGAAGATAAAGAATAAGTGGGATGATTGCAGGTTACGAATATGGAACAGAATCGGACACTGAGGATGATGAGGCTGTAGTCGAGGAATTAATGTCGGATGATAGTATTGGTATGCTAAGAAAGACTGACAAGCTATTGCAATAAAAATTGTATTTCTTCAAGATGATCGTAACAACTGGCCGGATGAAATGGGAGACGATTCTCTGAATCAGGAGACAGATGAATCTAGCCAATACGAAATCTTATTGGAAAGAGATACTGATCACGACTCTAATGAAGCAATGTCTGTAATTGGAGATGAGTCTGTTGAGGTTTCGGATCTGTCGGATGGCGGTGATGACTTCATCGGTGGTGGAACAAATGACGATGTTAGGCTGATTGCATTTGTGAACTTCTTCTGCTCAGAATCTATCTCTGAAGGATGTTTGAAACGAATGGTTCAGCTGATGACTCTTTTGTATGGCGAAGCCCCACCTTTCACAGTAAGCTCAGATTCATAAGCTGTAACCTAAATAATTCGGAATCATGCATTTAAGGCTTCTCAGGTGTTGAGAGTGGTGAATGATGCTGGAAAGAAATTGATTCAAAGCATGTCATACTATTGTAGTCGTTGCGGCACGGAGAAGAGTGGGAAGAAGATGCAATGTTCAAAATGCATGACGTTCGTTTGTAAAGTTGATGCATATGTTAGAAATTAATTATTACAGAAGCAACATCAACATTTTAGACCGTATCACTTTCATTAAATGCGATTTGAAATGGCAACTTGAACAACAGCTACGGTATCACGGTGCAGAAGTGATAAAAGCTCATGAGAAAATTCACAAACGAGAAGTACAGTAGTTTGAGGAACTTCGCCAAACGTAATTATGTTTGTTACAGATTGATTTCGAAACGAATGACATACGACGTTATCAAAGATATCTCGAGGGTATGGAGTCGAAAGAACAGTTTGCATGTGGAAATATTAACTTGTTGTACACGGTCTTCTCCGATGGAGCAGCGTTTACGAAGATCAGCAGGTACAGTAACACGTACTGCATAAAAACAATAAATGAAGGTTTTCAGGAGGGAAGTCACTCCAGTGTTGTGTCGTCTAGAAGGAATTGATGTAGACGCTAAAGCGGGCGGAAACGTTTTTAGCATTATATCAATGGTTTATTGTGATGGCGGAGTTAAAAAGATATTCGTGGATGAATTTGTTGAGAAGTGAGGAACACAAACAAGATAAATGACCAATATGCGTTTCAGATCTTTTTCTAACTTACCAACGAAAATTGAGATGAAAATCAATGGAAAGAGGTGGTGTTTCATGCCAAAGATTTTATGCTATTTGTCGGATATGAAGGTTGGAGAATTGGAACAGTCGAAAGACATATCATGGAAATGTTTCAGGAAAGAATGACATTGACAAAACTTCCGAATTGGCATCAAGTGAATGGATGTTCCGAGTGTGTAACGATTGGGCGGAAAAAAGGTGCTACGGTAACCTATGTCGATTATAATATGGTTGCTCCTCGCAACAACTCCTCCATTCTGTACGCCGCTGAGCATGGAATTGAAGGATTTAGGGACACTGGAGGTAAGAGTGACATGATAGATGAAGCCAACCAAATATTCAGTTCCATTGATTTTCTCATTCTTCCCTCCTTCTGCTTTCGCCATAGATCCTTTTCATATAAAGGGATGCGGAATTTGTAAAACAATTGTTAACGGTGGAATATCAGGTTTATACATTTCCATATCATCCTGTTCAGAGATTCTGAAGCCTACCTCTTGGATTAGTTTCAAGATGTTTCCTGGTACTGTTAACATGGTAATGAATGCTATTGAGGGTATCACTCCATATACATATGATAATGTGCCATTGGTATCGCTCAGGAAACTATCTAAAACGACAGGGAGAGAAATGGAAAAGGTACAAAAGTTGAAAAGGAGTTTGCTATTGATGTGATTTTCAGATAAGCAGATTAATCTCAGGAATAGTAGGATTCGAAGGATATTCTCAAAGAAACGATTACAACGTTTGGTTCCTGGGATTTTTATTCTCCTTGACTCTACAAGGCACCAAAATGTGCCATCCGAATACACTACAGTCACTTCTTTCAGCGATGTATGAACTCCATACCGTATTAGAACCGGATAGTATAACGATAAAATTTCACGTAAGTATTCACTGTTGTTAAGAGTACTGAATCAAATTTAGTGCTACTATAACCACGTAATTCTCCATGAAAACAATTTCGGTCCAAAACACACTACAGAAGTTTTCGAAAGAGAGCACAAAGTATTAATGAATTCTGTACATTACCAGAGCACCAACTCAGAGAAAGCGATAATAAACAAGTAAGTAGGATAGCTGAACATTCTGTAATTGAGTTGTTTAAGATATGTGTGTGGCCAGGTCTACCGTAGCCAGCTGACTCAAATGTCAGAAGCTTGCTCGGAAAATACGAAACATTCCATTCGTCAGAGTATGAAAACATCTGGATCCAGGTAACGTACTCATTTGACTTCTTACATATCTATAAGTTTTAGGCTTCCTCCAATGAATGAGTTAAAATGCTGTCTTGATCCGGATCAGTTGAATCCATTACATAAAAGAATTATCATTAATTTGGGATTGAACGACGTTTCCATGTTTTTGTGAGTTCCGTTATTTATCGCCTCATCATTCAAAAACCTTCAGAAGCCGTTGGAGGACGTGCTCCGCAATGGGAAATTACATCTTCTCCGCGAAGTCCTACTGCTCAGCCAAAACGACCAGCTCAAGCTTGATTTGTTTCTCAGGTTCCACTCAACAGGAATTGTGTTTTGGAGAAATTGAGCTGATCGTGAAACGAGCTGATTCAGCTTATTTCATTGTACGGGAGTTCATCCTACAGCCCCTCCACCTCACGATGAAACCAATTGTTGATAGAGGAATGACTACCGCAGCCGCGAATATGTTAAATATCCTCCAGAGTCTTCCCAATGTCTTCTCAAAAGTCGAGTCCTCCACTTATGTTGCTATTCCGTCGGACACGGTGTTATGCCCAGCTGTCATCATTAATATCAACGGACATAGTTATGTTACGATGGAGCGATAGTAGTGAATTAATCATTCCCACACTCGGCAGCTTTCTTTACATATTATAATCGACATAGGTTACCGTAGCACCTTTTTTCCGCCCAATCGTTACACACTCGGAACATCCATTCACTTGATGCCAATTCGGAAGTTTTGTCAATGTCATTCTTTCCTGAAACATTTCCATGATATGTCTTTCGACTGTCCAACGACCCTCCGCTATTACACTGCATCAAAAATATTTTTGTTTCACACCACTCTTCAATTTCACCAAATATACGTGTGTTACATTTCCAACAAGTATGAGTGAGTTACATTCATTCAATTATCGATAATAATAATTCATGTTTTACAGGGAGAAACGGAAACAGAAGCTCCACTCGAAAGAAGAAAGAATTGGAAGATGAAGAGTCTAACCGACTCGTGCAACAACTTCTCAGTGGCCAACGTCGTAACCGTAACCAATTCGATTTCTTCCTCTCCTAAAAACGTTTCATTTTTTAGGTGCCACGTCGAATGTCTCCATTTCAGTATTAAAATCCAAGTCAAACTGCGATAAAAGAGGTCTCGAAAGCATCGGCGATGACACAGAATTGATGAGACGAAATCATTCGAAGCTCAATCGAAACACATTCGAAGCACAAGGAACCACCGTAAAGCCGCTTTCTGATGAATTCGTTGTAAGGTCTCCACCCTCTGATACCGTCAATGAAACTGGTCATGACGAGACGAGGAGATCTAATTTTGGTGTAAAACACGGACAGAAACTTTCCAATCTGAGTGTTGGATGTGATTCTGATAACGTGTTCAACCGAAATGTAAAACGCTCGAATATGTATAGTGACAGCACTGGACCAGCTAATAACACGAATATCTGCGAATCTTCCGAACCGAGGTTCTCATATATTGATATGAAAACAGCTCACGATAATGTTGTGTCCAACGGACATTTCCCTGCAAATTCCATTTCTTCACAGAACGTTGCCGACTGGAATCCAAATAACAGAGAACTTGGATTTGAACCATATAATACTGGAATATCTAATGCGAGAATCTCGAACGTTGATGTGAAACATGACATTCTTGACTATAGAGACCCACATTCGTCTTCTGTGAATCACGTTTACAATAGCAGTGTTGGAAGTTCTTCAATGGGGGTGCCACCAACTGGATATGGAAATCAAGTATTTCAAACAGGTCAAGTTTATCCAAACAGTATGCATCCAACTCCTCCACCCGTGCCCGTAATAATGGATTTATCTGGTGAGCAGATGACATTTCATTTCATTTCTAATTTAAGTTTCAATTACAGAACGTCTACGTGATTGCGTTTCGAAAGGAATTCTGGATTTATTTCGCGCAGGAATTCTTGTATACGAATGTTATGTGCGTCGAATGCCAGAAATCTCTCAACAATGCGATCGATTTGCTAAGAAACTCGGCTTCGAAGTCACCGGGTTTTCGATGCCGTCCACTGATTGCTTTTCGAACCCTAACTACTCTTCAATAGTTATGCACGGACAGATGATTTATTCGTTACTAATGGCGAATAAGGCGGCGCAGCTATCACCTATTTCGAGAGAAGGAGAATCACAGTTTCGAAGTCTTGTGGGGGCTATATACAGAACCCGTGGTCTTGGATTTAGATATCCAGAAATGAGACCATTTTCAGTGAGTTCATTATATTTGCCAGTTAAATAATGTTTCAATTGCAGGGCGAAGAACTTTTCATCATTGACCGACCTGACGACAGAAACACTAAAACCGGAGAAACTCATATAATTTTGAAACGTCTCATCTTCCAACTACTAGGAAGAGCTTGTGAGTTCCCAACAGATATTCAAAAGTCAAACTGGACTCTTCCTTATGAAGCATCGTATATCACTCAGGAAAATTTCCCAGAAGATCTATATTTAAACATGCGAAGTGAGTCACTCTCTAATTGCTTTCAATATAATTTTTCGTTTACAGCCTTCTTCTTGCATTATTTGGGAATTAATGAGTCGGAGCTCGACAACAACGTTTGGTGTGATGACTTCTCCACACTGAAATGCCTCGCATCGTGGGATTCCATTGCTGCTAAAAAGAAAACGTATCGAACGCTCTCGCTCGCCAGAGCCGCTTATTTATCAAAGGACGGATTCCATTCATGTTTGAGGGAGGCTTTGTAAGCAAAATCACACACACACCACATCAATTCTATTTTTTTTTCAGAAGAGAAATCAAACGTGCCACTTATTCACCACCTACTCAAGGTGAACGATTCGGAACATGGTCTTATAGAGACGTAAGCTACTACATGTTCTGTCAATTATGGACTACCCAAATTTCAGCGAAATTTGAAGCGCCAAGCACAAGTCCAGACGCATTAATCAACAATCCACTCCAGAATCTCCCCCTACAAACATCTAATCACTTCGATCAACTAGTATCTGTTTATGACCCATCTTGTAAAATTTTCTTGCTTCTTTTTGCCGTTTTTGCCCACTGATGACTCTTGTATCCCATACTATGTTGCCTGTAATATCAAAATGATTCCTTAAATAAATTATATTGGCTGGAATCGTTGTTAGCATTAATATATTGATTACCTCTAGATATAAATGGGAAGGAGTAAAGGGAGGGGAATGCGATGAATTTCGGCACTTTGCCCACGAAATGGGCCACGTGGCCCAGAATATCGGCAGTATGGCCCGCCCTACGCGGGCCATACTGCCCATTTGATGGGCCACGTGGCCCATTTGCCGAGCCATGTGGCCCAAAATTACCTGAGTTTTTTATTCTTCATTTACATTATCGAAAACTGCTTATGAATGTGTTCGTTTGATTTTTAATACTGTTTTCATCAATAAAACAATCCATTTCATATGTTTATTTCAAGAATTAAGAAAAAAATTATTTTTCGCTCCAATTTTTTTTTCCATTTGCAAAAATTTGCAAAACATTCATAAAATTATTGATTATTGATTTTCCTCATTTTCACGTTTGATTCATATTCGAGAAATGAAATCTACCAAGAAATTCATTTTGAAACTCTGATTCGGGTTACTGTCGATTTTTTTCAAATAGCGAAAATGAAATGTTCAAAACACTTATTTTCGAATTCTTTTTAGTTATTTTGTCTCCCCTAAAGGAGACGTTCCAAAATTTATAGCTAACGCCAAATTTCTTTGGGTCAGTTTTCGGGCGTACCTCAAACTTGGGTAATTAAACCGAAGCTATCGGTGTGTCTCTAGACTTACGCAAACGCAGCGGCCGACACCAATCGAGGCTCGCGACCGTCACTATCTTTTCACTACTCTTCTTCTTCTTCTTCACTTCCCAAAATTACCTATCCAAACTTGGGTAATTAATTCGGGACACACACTAACTCTCAAACTTGGGTAATTAATTATTGAAAAAGTCTCAAACTTGGGTAATTAAGTCTTTACACAAACTCTCGAACTTGGGTAATTCTACCCACTTTCATCGAGTTGTCATCATCTCACTACCACTCCTCCTCCTCTCTAACCGCCATCGATTCTTTCCGATTTCCTCCCCATTTTTATACGAAGATTGGCGTTGAGAGAAATGCTTACGACCATATCACGTTGAATGCACGCCATCCCGTCCGATCTGGCAAGTTAAGCAACGTTGAGTCCAGTTAGTACTTGGATCGGAGACGGCCTGGGAATCCTGGATGTTGTAAGCTTTTTGCCTTTTTTATTCTTCATTTACATTATCGAAAACTGCTTATGAATGTGTTCGTTTGATTTTTAATACTGTTTTCATCAATAAAACAATCCATTTCATATGTTTATTTCAAGAATTAAGAAAAAAATTATTTTTCGCTCCAATTTTTTTTTCCATTTGCAAAAATTTGCAAAACATTCATAAAATTATTGATTATTGATTTTCCTCATTTTCACGTTTGATTCATATTCGAGAAATGAAATCTACCAAGAAATTCATTTTGAAACTCTGATTCGGGTTACTGTCGATTTTTTTCAAATAGCGAAAATGAAATGTTCAAAACACTTATTTTCGAATTCTTTTTAGTTATTTTGTCTCCCCTAAAGGAGACGTTCCAAAATTTATAGCTAACGCCAAATTTCTTTGGGTCAGTTTTCGGGCGTACCTCAAACTTGGGTAATTAAACCGAAGCTATCGGTGTGTCTCTAGACTTACGCAAACGCAGCGGCCGACACCAATCGAGGCTCGCGACCGTCACTATCTTTTCACTACTCTTCTTCTTCTTCTTCACTTCCCAAAATTACCTATCCAAACTTGGGTAATTAATTCGGGACACACACTAACTCTCAAACTTGGGTAATTAATTATTGAAAAAGTCTCAAACTTGGGTAATTAAAGGCGTATTGTGGTCTGTTGTGATGTTTTCATATTATAATATATGAATTTCGGCCAGTTCATTTTCATACTTCAAAAATTTTAAAAATCGGTCCACGAGCCGCTGAGAGCGAGCGCCGGAAAGTTTGGTCATTGAAAGGGTCGCGAAAAATTGGGCGCGCTGGCCTAGAATTCTCCACTTCGGCCATCTCAATTTTTTGAATGCGCACACGTTTTTCACTTTATTTTCGATTGTTTCCGATCGTTTTTTTCAGTTTTTCGCTGTATCGCCTTTGTTTTTTGACTTAAAAAAACAATTTATTTAACAAAAATACAAAAAATTAATTTTAGCGGTTTGTCGACAACTGGTGACGGTGGAAAAGCGAAAACGAACACAGCGGATGGATAGAAGGTAAGAAATGATGAAAATAATGCGAAATGTAGGTAGTAGTCTACATAAATTTGGGAAATTCAAGTAAAACTGTTAGTTTCTTCGTCGTAACTATCATCGAACTCATCCGAGAAGTCGCAATCGTCTTTCTTTTCCCATACTTGTAAATCCGCGTTATATGAATTGAAAAAATCAATACATATTTCTTCATGTTCATCAGCTTCCTCTTCCTCTTCTTCATTATTTGTTTCTGCTGAACACTTGAAGTGAAAACTAATTTTTTTTGAAATTTTGCCAATTTACCTAGATGCTCTCTTGCCATCTCAAGAATTCGCCTTCTCCAATCAAAACTGGCGGAAGAAAGGAATTTTCTATGAGTAACCTTTTTAAGCGATTTATTAAAATGTGATTTTTTTCCAGCCACTTGACGTATACCGCTCTTTTCTTCCAGTTTAAGGTAGTTCCAGTGAATAACCGACAATTTGACTCTGAGAGAAAACGAGTTGGCACGGCTGAAAATTTATCTTTCTCAAAATTTTTCAAAAAAAAATTTTGCCAGAACGTACAAAAACGTGTTTTTCGGATGATATGTTAACGCCACGTTGTTAAAACTTTCCACCTGACTTGTCGAAAAGAACGGTGACACGTGCTCCAAGTCTTTCAGTCTTTTCTTCTCAGTGGACATGTCGAGAAGAAGCTGCCAAGCTTTCTTATGATGCGGATTCGCCAAATCAAAATACCCCGATCCGTTAATATTTCCATGATCGCAATGAAATACTGTTGAAAATTGATAACCTCCGATTTCCTATAAAGTTCAACTAGGCAATTTCATGCAGTTAGTGTATTTACTTTGAAATTATCATGGACATTTTGAGTATGGTAGAAAAACGAAAGGAATTTTTCAACGGCAAGCTTGCCGTTTCCTCCTGACGTTCCAATGGACCAATATAAATGATTTCTCAATGGTTCGATCCATCTTTTGGCAGGTCTCATTTGCACTTGGTCTTGCTTCTGAAGAATTTTTCTTGCTTTCTTAGTTTTCTTTTTCATAAAATTGTTTTTCTCATGTTTCTGTTTAGAAATACTCTTACTTTCCAGAGAATTTTTTGTAAGTTTCGAGCGAAGTGCCATCCGTCAAACATTTGCTTGATATTCGGAAACTTTTTTGCCAGAAGCTTTCCAACGGCGGGATCTCTGTCAGTGGTTATAGACGAAACCGTGATATTCAGTGTTGCATTTGCGAGCGTTTTTACAAATCGATCAAGAGATAAATCTAGTGATTTCGGCTCAAGACTTTTTGAAGATTCTGAGAGTACAAACTGTTTGCCTATAGTTTCTTTGAATTACTTGCCGTTCTGTGAGCTTTTCTTCACATGCTCTACATCAACCACAAAATTCGTTGCCACATCGATCAAAGCGTATCGGCAGTTCAATGCAGAAAAGCCAGGGGAATCGTATTGAGCGTCTCCAGATAGATCGAGAGATCCTCTCTGAAGTCAATTTTCTGTTTATTTTTCTGTCAACACCCTACTTTTTCAGCTTCTTCTACAACAATTTCTAGTACTTCCTTTTGCAGTTTATCGTACTCTTCCGTGACTAAAGGAGCTACATGATTTCTGATAGTTTTGCAGTGTTCCGACTCCGTGAGAATTGGAATACGAAGCGTTTCACAACACGTAGAGAATTTCTGAATAACTTATTTCACTTTCAGTTCTAGGATTTTTTACGAACATGGTAAGACATTCCTGTGACAGAGCAAGCTGTAGAAATGTCTCGATTGACCATAAAGGATTTTCCATCTATCATTCTCTGAGACGAACACCAGTTCCATGTACACTGACAACTGTTGCAAGTCAGATTCATCTGAAACACTTTTTTCCGAGAGAATTCTTCAATGTTACGTACGGAAATGTTGGCTCCAGAAACGCGTTCTTTATCAAATCCCACATCTGATGAATGACAATTTCTACAATAGAGAATTGCATTTAGAAGGATAGAATGATCGACAATGATATAATCGATAAGTTTCACATCTTTTTCTTCCAAATCGACGTCTTCTTGTTCCTTTTTTTCATCTTCTGTTGGAATGTACTCCTACAATGACAAAAATAACCCATTCAGATTTTTCCTGTGTGTGTAAACTAGTATTTATGAAATTACAAAAAGTTTTCAGAAATATAGCAATGTTCGTTTTTCTCATAGTATGCGAATTTCTCGATTTCTATATGTTCCATTGAGAGTTCCACGGAAAAAAACTCACAAAATCGTTTTTTTCTTCTAACACCTCCTCATTTACAACTACGAAATCGTCGTCAAACAACATATCATCTTCAAAATTCAAATACACTGGGGTCTCGGCTTCAGACAAGTTTTCTTCTTGTGATCTTCTCGTTTCATATGGAATTCCGTATCTCGAACGGCGCGGAGCAGCTTTCGGCACATGCTCCCGACAGATAAATAATCGAGACGTTGCTCCCAAGACCCGCTGTTGAAAGTCATTTCCCAGTGTACGAAACCAAATTTCAAGAGACTCATTGTTCCGTGGAACTCGTGTCATGTCTGATTGCATTCGGATATCTAGGCAATAAGCACATTTCGATCTCGGCATTTTTACCCTGAACGAAGCCTTGTCAGAAATACAACTGAAATGAAAAACTTTTCGAAACTTCCTCAAGTATTAAAAAAACGGAAAATTTCAAGATTTATAGTTTTCACATAAAAACTTTTCATTTTCCAGGTCACCATCCAATCATCCGTCCGTCTGCTTCTCCGCCGTCAGTCTTCCGTCGTCGCGAAACTCGGATATAACCTTTCCTTTTACAATGTGTACAATAAGCTAGTCTAGAAACGTGTAGTGGCGGCGAGCAATATTAGGGTTAATCAGAGTTTAGGAATAAGATTTCTATGTTGGAAACAAAGTTTTTTTCATAAATTCTGATCAACTTTAAAAAAAACTCGCTGCATCCTCGCGGTTCTTGGCTCAAATTTTTAGAATAAATAATATACTTTAACAATAATTTTATGAATAAAATAACTTTTTAATATTAATTTAATGTTATTTTCTCCAAAACGTTTTTTAAAACTGAAAAAAACGATCGGAAACAATCGAAAATAAAGTGAAAAACGTGTGCGCATTCAAAAAATTGAGATGGCCGAAGTGGAGAATTCTAGGCCAGCGCGCCCAATTTTTCGCGACCCTTTCAATGACCAAACTTTCCGGCGCTCGCTCTCAGCGGCTCGTGGACCGATTTTTAAAATTTTTGAAGTATGAAAATGAACTGGCCGAAATTCATATATTATAATATGAAAACATCACAACAGACCACAATACGCCTTTAAGTCTTTACACAAACTCTCGAACTTGGGTAATTCTACCCACTTTCATCGAGTTGTCATCATCTCACTACCACTCCTCCTCCTCTCTAACCGCCATCGATTCTTTCCGATTTCCTCCCCATTTTTATACGAAGATTGGCGTTGAGAGAAATGCTTACGACCATATCACGTTGAATGCACGCCATCCCGTCCGATCTGGCAAGTTAAGCAACGTTGAGTCCAGTTAGTACTTGGATCGGAGACGGCCTGGGAATCCTGGATGTTGTAAGCTTTTTGCCTTTTTTATTCTTCATTTACATTATCGAAAACTGCTTATGAATGTGTTCGTTTGATTTTTAATACTGTTTTCATCAATAAAACAATCCATTTCATATGTTTATTTCAAGAATTAAGAAAAAAATTATTTTTCGCTCCAATTTTTTTTTCCATTTGCAAAAATTTGCAAAACATTCATAAAATTATTGATTATTGATTTTCCTCATTTTCACGTTTGATTCATATTCGAGAAATGAAATCTACCAAGAAATTCATTTTGAAACTCTGATTCGGGTTACTGTCGATTTTTTTCAAATAGCGAAAATGAAATGTTCAAAACACTTATTTTCGAATTCTTTTTAGTTATTTTGTCTCCCCTAAAGGAGACGTTCCAAAATTTATAGCTAACGCCAAATTTCTTTGGGTCAGTTTTCGGGCGTACCTCAAACTTGGGTAATTAAACCGAAGCTATCGGTGTGTCTCTAGACTTACGCAAACGCAGCGGCCGACACCAATCGAGGCTCGCGACCGTCACTATCTTTTCACTACTCTTCTTCTTCTTCTTCACTTCCCAAAATTACCTATCCAAACTTGGGTAATTAATTCGGGACACACACTAACTCTCAAACTTGGGTAATTAATTATTGAAAAAGTCTCAAACTTGGGTAATTAAGTCTTTACACAAACTCTCGAACTTGGGTAATTCTACCCACTTTCATCGAGTTGTCATCATCTCACTACCACTCCTCCTCCTCTCTAACCGCCATCGATTCTTTCCGATTTCCTCCCCATTTTTATACGAAGATTGGCGTTGAGAGAAATGCTTACGACCATATCACGTTGAATGCACGCCATCCCGTCCGATCTGGCAAGTTAAGCAACGTTGAGTCCAGTTAGTACTTGGATCGGAGACGGCCTGGGAATCCTGGATGTTGTAAGCTTTTTGCCTTTTTTATTCTTCATTTACATTATCGAAAACTGCTTATGAATGTGTTCGTTTGATTTTTAATACTGTTTTCATCAATAAAACAATCCATTTCATATGTTTATTTCAAGAATTAAGAAAAAAATTATTTTTCGCTCCAATTTTTTTTTCCATTTGCAAAAATTTGCAAAACATTCATAAAATTATTGATTTTCCTCATTTTCACGTTTGATTCATATTCGAGAAATGAAATCTACCAAGAAATTCATTTTGAAACTCTGATTCGGGTTACTGTCGATTTTTTTCAAATAGCGAAAATGAAATGTTCAAAACACTTATTTTCGAATTCTTTTTAGTTATTTTGTCTCCCCTAAAGGAGACGTTCCAAAATTTATAGCTAACGCCAAATTTCTTTGGGTCAGTTTTCGGGCGTACCTCAAACTTGGGTAATTAAACCGAAGCTATCGGTGTGTCTCTAGACTTACGCAAACGCAGCGGCCGACACCAATCGAGGCTCGCGACCGTCACTATCTTTTCACTACTCTTCTTCTTCTTCTTCACTTCCCAAAATTACCTATCCAAACTTGGGTAATTAATTCGGGACACACACTAACTCTCAAACTTGGGTAATTAATTATTGAAAAAGTCTCAAACTTGGGTAATTAAGTCTTTACACAAACTCTCGAACTTGGGTAATTCTACCCACTTTCATCGAGTTGTCATCATCTCACTACCACTCCTCCTCCTCTCTAACCGCCATCGATTCTTTCCGATTTCCTCCCCATTTTTATACGAAGATTGGCGTTGAGAGAAATGCTTACGACCATATCACGTTGAATGCACGCCATCCCGTCCGATCTGGCAAGTTAAGCAACGTTGAGTCCAGTTAGTACTTGGATCGGAGACGGCCTGGGAATCCTGGATGTTGTAAGCTTTTTGCCTTTTTTATTCTTCATTTACATTATCGAAAACTGCTTATGAATGTGTTCGTTTGATTTTTAATACTGTTTTCATCAATAAAACAATCCATTTCATATGTTTATTTCAAGAATTAAGAAAAAAATTATTTTTCGCTCCAATTTTTTTTTCCATTTGCAAAAATTTGCAAAACATTCATAAAATTATTGATTATTGATTTTCCTCATTTTCACGTTTGATTCATATTCGAGAAATGAAATCTACCAAGAAATTCATTTTGAAACTCTGATTCGGGTTACTGTCGATTTTTTTCAAATAGCGAAAATGAAATGTTCAAAACACTTATTTTCGAATTCTTTTTAGTTATTTTGTCTCCCCTAAAGGAGACGTTCCAAAATTTATAGCTAACGCCAAATTTCTTTGGGTCAGTTTTCGGGCGTACCTCAAACTTGGGTAATTAAACCGAAGCTATCGGTGTGTCTCTAGACTTACGCAAACGCAGCGGCCGACACCAATCGAGGCTCGCGACCGTCACTATCTTTTCACTACTCTTCTTCTTCTTCTTCACTTCCCAAAATTACCTATCCAAACTTGGGTAATTAATTCGGGACACACACTAACTCTCAAACTTGGGTAATTAATTATTGAAAAAGTCTCAAACTTGGGTAATTAAGTCTTTACACAAACTCTCGAACTTGGGTAATTCTACCCACTTTCATCGAGTTGTCATCATCTCACTACCACTCCTCCTCCTCTCTAACCGCCATCGATTCTTTCCGATTTCCTCCCCATTTTTATACGAAGATTGGCGTTGAGAGAAATGCTTACGACCATATCACGTTGAATGCACGCCATCCCGTCCGATCTGGCAAGTTAAGCAACGTTGAGTCCAGTTAGTACTTGGATCGGAGACGGCCTGGGAATCCTGGATGTTGTAAGCTTTTTGCCTTTTTTATTCTTCATTTACATTATCGAAAACTGCTTATGAATGTGTTCGTTTGATTTTTAATACTGTTTTCATCAATAAAACAATCCATTTCATATGTTTATTTCAAGAATTAAGAAAAAAATTATTTTTCGCTCCAATTTTTTTTTCCATTTGCAAAAATTTGCAAAACATTCATAAAATTATTGATTATTGATTTTCCTCATTTTCACGTTTGATTCATATTCGAGAAATGAAATCTACCAAGAAATTCATTTTGAAACTCTGATTCGGGTTACTGTCGATTTTTTTCAAATAGCGAAAATGAAATGTTCAAAACACTTATTTTCGAATTCTTTTTAGTTATTTTGTCTCCCCTAAAGGAGACGTTCCAAAATTTATAGCTAACGCCAAATTTCTTTGGGTCAGTTTTCGGGCGTACCTCAAACTTGGGTAATTAAACCGAAGCTATCGGTGTGTCTCTAGACTTACGCAAACGCAGCGGCCGACACCAATCGAGGCTCGCGACCGTCACTATCTTTTCACTACTCTTCTTCTTCTTCTTCACTTCCCAAAATTACCTATCCAAACTTGGGTAATTAATTCGGGACACACACTAACTCTCAAACTTGGGTAATTAATTATTGAAAAAGTCTCAAACTTGGGTAATTAAGTCTTTACACAAACTCTCGAACTTGGGTAATTCTACCCACTTTCATCGAGTTGTCATCATCTCACTACCACTCCTCCTCCTCTCTAACCGCCATCGATTCTTTCCGATTTCCTCCCCATTTTTATACGAAGATTGGCGTTGAGAGAAATGCTTACGACCATATCACGTTGAATGCACGCCATCCCGTCCGATCTGGCAAGTTAAGCAACGTTGAGTCCAGTTAGTACTTGGATCGGAGACGGCCTGGGAATCCTGGATGTTGTAAGCTTTTTGCCTTTTTTATTCTTCATTTACATTATCGAAAACTGCTTATGAATGTGTTCGTTTGATTTTTAATACTGTTTTCATCAATAAAACAATCCATTTCATATGTTTATTTCAAGAATTAAGAAAAAAATTATTTTTCGCTCCAATTTTTTTTCCATTTGCAAAAATTTGCAAAACATTCATAAAATTATTGATTTTCCTCATTTTCACGTTTGATTCATATTCGAGAAATGAAATCTACCAAGAAATTCATTTTGAAACTCTGATTCGGGTTACTGTCGATTTTTTTCAAATAGCGAAAATGAAATGTTCAAAACACTTATTTTCGAATTCTTTTTAGTTATTTTGTCTCCCCTAAAGGAGACGTTCCAAAATTTATAGCTAACGCCAAATTTCTTTGGGTCAGTTTTCGGGCGTACCTCAAACTTGGGTAATTAAACCGAAGCTATCGGTGTGTCTCTAGACTTACGCAAACGCAGCGGCCGACACCAATCGAGGCTCGCGACCGTCACTATCTTTTCACTACTCTGCTTCTTCTTCTTCACTTCCCAAAATTACCTATCCAAACTTGGGTAATTAATTCGGGACACACACTAACTCTCAAACTTGGGTAATTAATTATTGAAAAAGTCTCAAACTTGGGTAATTAAGTCTTTACACAAACTCTCGAACTTGGGTAATTCTACCCACTTTCATCGAGTTGTCATCATCTCACTACCACTCCTCCTCCTCTCTAACCGCCATCGATTCTTTCCGATTTCCTCCCCATTTTTATACGAAGATTGGCGTTGAGAGAAATGCTTACGACCATATCACGTTGAATGCACGCCATCCCGTCCGATCTGGCAAGTTAAGCAACGTTGAGTCCAGTTAGTACTTGGATCGGAGACGGCCTGGGAATCCTGGATGTTGTAAGCTTTTTGCCTTTTTTATTCTTCATTTACATTATCGAAAACTGCTTATGAATGTGTTCGTTTGATTTTTAATACTGTTTTCATCAATAAAACAATCCATTTCATATGTTTATTTCAAGAATTAAGAAAAAAATTATTTTTCGCTCCAATTTTTTTTTCCATTTGCAAAAATTTGCAAAACATTCATAAAATTATTGATTATTGATTTTCCTCATTTTCACGTTTGATTCATATTCGAGAAATGAAATCTACCAAGAAATTCATTTTGAAACTCTGATTCGGGTTACTGTCGATTTTTTTCAAATAGCGAAAATGAAATGTTCAAAACACTTATTTTCGAATTCTTTTTAGTTATTTTGTCTCCCCTAAAGGAGACGTTCCAAAATTTATAGCTAACGCCAAATTTCTTTGGGTCAGTTTTCGGGCGTACCTCAAACTTGGGTAATTAAACCGAAGCTATCGGTGTGTCTCTAGACTTACGCAAACGCAGCGGCCGACACCAATCGAGGCTCGCGACCGTCACTATCTTTTCACTACTCTTCTTCTTCTTCTTCACTTCCCAAAATTACCTATCCAAACTTGGGTAATTAATTCGGGACACACACTAACTCTCAAACTTGGGTAATTAATTATTGAAAAAGTCTCAAACTTGGGTAATTAAGTCTTTACACAAACTCTCGAACTTGGGTAATTCTACCCACTTTCATCGAGTTGTCATCATCTCACTACCACTCCTCCTCCTCTCTAACCGCCATCGATTCTTTCCGATTTCCTCCCCATTTTTATACGAAGATTGGCGTTGAGAGAAATGCTTACGACCATATCACGTTGAATGCACGCCATCCCGTCCGATCTGGCAAGTTAAGCAACGTTGAGTCCAGTTAGTACTTGGATCGGAGACGGCCTGGGAATCCTGGATGTTGTAAGCTTTTTGCCTTTTTTATTCTTCATTTACATTATCGAAAACTGCTTATGAATGTGTTCGTTTGATTTTTAATACTGTTTTCATCAATAAAACAATCCATTTCATATGTTTATTTCAAGAATTAAGAAAAAAATTATTTTTCGCTCCAATTTTTTTTTCCATTTGCAAAAATTTGCAAAACATTCATAAAATTATTGATTATTGATTTTCCTCATTTTCACGTTTGATTCATATTCGAGAAATGAAATCTACCAAGAAATTCATTTTGAAACTCTGATTCGGGTTACTGTCGATTTTTTTCAAATAGCGAAAATGAAATGTTCAAAACACTTATTTTCGAATTCTTTTTAGTTATTTTGTCTCCCCTAAAGGAGACGTTCCAAAATTTATAGCTAACGCTAAATTTCTTTGGGTCAGTTTTCGGGCGTACCTCAAACTTGGGTAATTAAACCGAAGCTATCGGTGTGTCTCTAGACTTACGCAAACGCAGCGGCCGACACCAATCGAGGCTCGCGACCGTCACTATCTTTTCACTACTCTTCTTCTTCTTCTTCACTTCCCAAAATTACCTATCCAAACTTGGGTAATTAATTCGGGACACACAATGGCGAGCCTGCTACAGCGGCGGGAGTCTACCTCACGGTAGGTCCGCTAGCTGTGATGTAAGAAATCATTAAACTCTTCATCAGTTTGGTTCATTTGTACAAAGTGGGTTTGTGCAGATGGGTCGAGTTCAGGGAACCCCAGGGTCTATGTGTTCATCACTACCAGAGCTGTGCGGAAGTGAAATTTTTTGAAAAGGAAGAAGGAAGAAGGAAGAAGGAAGTGAAATTTTTAAAAAGGAAGAAGGAAGAAGGAAGAAGGAAGTAACTTTTTCAAAAGGGAAGAAGGAAGAAGGAATAAAAAGTGAAAAAAGCCCGGAAGAAGGAAGAAGGAAGGAAGAAGGAAGGAAGAAGGAAGGAAGAAGGAAGGAAGAAGGAAGGAAGAAGGAAGGAAGAAGGAAGGAAGAAAGAAGTTGGGTTCCGAACCGGGAAATCGGAAGTTAATTTTGAAAATGACAAATTTGAGGAAACTTTTTTCTAGTCATCTCTGAAAACGAATTTTGATGTTGTTTCATACGAAATTCCGTCAAAACCACCAAAATTCCGCCAAAATTCCGTCGAAAATTACAAAATTTCAGTAAACTTTTCAACAGAAGAAGGAACAAGGAAGAAGGAAATAAAATTTCCTTGAAAAGGGAAGAAGGAAGAAGGAAGAAGGAAGTAAATTTTTCAAAAGGGAAGAAGGAAGAAGGAATAAAAAAGTGAAAAAAGCCCGGAAGAAGGAAGAAGGAAGTCGAAGGAAGGAATTCCGCACAGCTCTGATCACTACTATGCTGGTCAGTAGCTGCTTTGATGGTTTCGGACCCTGGGTATTTACCATCCCCCTCCCTTATATGAACAATGATTATTATCAGATCAGGATTCCTCCAACTATGTCATAGTCGTCGGGTGTTGGCACACCACTGACTATGACGGAGTTTCCCGCCAGGAGCCTCACGGCCTTCAACTTTCCCTTTCAGGTTTGCACCCTCCAGATCGAGTCGGCATCCAACCGGTCCGCGCGTGTGTTCTTCAGGCCAGAGCTCTATTTCAGATCTAGAGACAGAGACCATCCGAAACACAATGCCAGATCAGATTGCGGTGGTTGGGCATCCTTACTTCCGGGTCGCTACCCAACTCCTCCCTACCGCCCACACGGAGAGTACCGGAAGATACTCTCCCCCAATGAGGAGCCGGTTTAGCTGTTAGCTAATGCCGACTTTGATTTTGATGTTGGGGGCTTATCTGACGGTATTCACCGTGAGACGCCTTGTCCAACGTTTTCTTGGAAGAACTGGTTCTGGCTGTTTTTGCCTGTTTGCCGAGCACCAGTTTGTTTTTTGGATCCTCGCCAATTTTTGCCTTTTTTGGACTTTGATCTTCTCTTTTTCTCTTCCTCCGATCTTTTCTCCTCCGGCCTTGTTTTAAAAGGCTGGAATCGATCTGAGACCTGGACATTATCCATCGGTTCGTCTCCGAATCTGACTTCCTGCTGGTCTTTTCTGCAGTACAGTTCGGTCACGATTTTGTAGCTATCTCCGAAGATATGCCTCCAGTAGATTTGTTTGGAAGATTCAAGAGCAATCATGGAGATGTCCGGGATCAAGTTTCTGATTTGCCCATCGGAAAGACCCAGCATTCTCAGAGAGTTTGAGGTGTCTGGCCAGTAGGATCCAAGACTTCCAACCACTAGTGGAAGGATTACTGCTCTCTTTCCCAGTCTTGCGAAGTAATCAATAAAGTGACTGTACTTTTTCATCTTCCAGTCCCACGCGGCTTCAATCGCAACAACTCCATTTTCGTATGGTACCGTAACATCCGCTAGTAGGACTTCCGGTCCATCTTTCTGTATCATGATGATATCTGGACGCTCTCTGGTTGGTCCGGGCTCCGTATCCACCATTATGTCATAGAAGTTGTTGTTTTTTCTTCCTTTTATCACCTCTTGCAGGATTCTGTTTAAGACACGATCATGCCTCTGGGTGATTCCAGTTGAAAAGTTGTATTTGCAATGCTGGAGGATGTGAGCCTGGGACTCGCATTCGTAGCCGCACCACCTGCAGTTTTTCGGAAGTTCTTTACTGAAGTTATTTCCATTGCAGACCAGCTGGCTCAGCCGTGCTGGGTGTACGAACTTTTGGGTGGATATGCTGCAGTTCTTTCCATCATTGACAAACTTATTCGATTGTGGGTGAAGTTGGAGCACTTGCACAACCTTGCTTTTGACTGGCTTGATTTCCAAGAAGGTCTTGAGCAACGCCGCTTTCACCAAGTCTTTCAGCTTCGTCACCAGTTTCATACTGTCAGCTTTCGAGAATACTTTGATCTGTGAGTTTTCTGATGCTTGTACTTCTAAAGCAATTTCACCATTTTCTGGGATGAATCTCATTGACTTAAGCGGTGCTCCTTGATTAACGCTGAGCGTTCGAATAGCTTCGTTCATTCTCGAGAAGAGGCTGTAACCTCCTTTCGTGATTGCTTTCTTGGTGTTCAGGTACTCGCACTGCTCTTCGAGCGTAACTTTCTGGGTTTTCAGTCCCATCACCTTCGCCGTGATTCTGCTCAACGCTTTCTTGTGGATGGAGGAGATGTATTCGTCGTCTGACCACAGTTTGAACAGTGTAGACGCCAAGAACGTTATGAGACACGTGAATCGAGGAGACAAGACTCCGAGTCCTCCATTCTTCACCGGAATTTGGAGATATTCGAGTGGTGATCCTCGAATAGGGATGTTGTGATACATCTTCACACTTTTCATGACTGTGTTCTCAAACTCCTTTAACTCCGTCAGCTTTGGAGTGGCGTTTCTGAACATGTGTTGCAGTCTCGGCAGAATGAATGCCTTTAGCACATCAAGTTTCTGGTTCGGCGCCAGGTCTGTGTCGTGGACCTTTTGGAGTTCCGCGGCTATCTGAGTCAGGGATTCTGATTCCGAGGCTCTACCACCGTTTCCTGTTTTGACTCCGAGATACTTGTAGGTATCCCCATCCTTCATAGTCCGAATGGCCATTCCTTGAATCTTGATTCGTGCAAACTGGTCAACACTTCCTTTTTTGATTGTCAGTGAAGCACACTTCTTTGGCTTGAAAATCAGGGCAACACTTCGACAATCCTTGTCCAGTTGATTGAGCATATCTTGCATCTCTTCCTTGTTGTTGGTAAGGATGGCAAGATCATCAGCGAACGCCAGACACCGTACGTCATTGCTCACGCAACTGTAACCTATCTTTCTCGCCTGGTGTCTTCGGATGATGCCTTCGAGACAGATGTTGAATAAAGTCGGTGAGATGGGATCACCCTGTTTAACTCCGGCTTCAATCATGATGTTCTGAGTTTTCTGCTCCGCTGTCTTGACTCTCATTGACGATCCATTATACATGTCACTGATTATGTTGATAACTGATGCAGGATACCCGAATGAGGCAAGTGATCTTCTGATCAACTCATGTGGCACGCTTCCGAAAGCATTTGTCAAGTCTAGCCATGCGCATGACAGGTTTCGGTTGAGAACTGTGGCAGTGTCTATGCACATCCGCAGAATTCCGATCGATTCGTTGCACCCATCGATTGCCTGGAAGCCTCGTTGGCATCTACTGATGACTCCTGGAACTGAGGAGATTCTCCTATTCCAGACTGAGGAGTAAAGTTTGTAAACAGTAGCCATCAGAGAGATGGGTCTCCAATTCTCTGGCTTCTTTCTTTCCTCTTCAGTGCAGTCTTTCGGTAGCAGAACCGTTTCCGCTTCTTTCCAGTGGCTCGGAATCTTTCCGTGTTGTCGACATTCATCGAACAACATCGCCAGACGTTCTCCTTCCGGATCAAACCATTTCAGATCACTGTACTTCACTCCATCAGTTCCGGGAGAGGTATCTTTGATCTTCGCAAGTATGGCTTTCACTTCTCCTGACGAGATCGGATCTTCAATGCTTGGGTCCACTTTTGCTCTTTTGATTCCACTGCACACAGTATTCAATGCTTCTTCTGTTACTGGTTGTGCTTTCAGGGTATGCCTGAAGTGGTTTTCCACGACGTTAATATCAATTTCACATTGTGCGGAGTGTTTCCCAATTATCACATTGAAAGTCTTTGCTCGGTTCTTGGCATACTGGATTCTGAGCGGCTCGTTAGATTCTTTTACAAATCGATCTTTTGGTTTCACCGCTTCTGTCCTTCTGCTCGTCTGCGTCGCCATCTCACCTTCATTCAGCAATGGTGGTGGGCATCTTGCAGTTATCTTATCTACCAGATACTTGTTTCCATTGTTTGCCTTGAGGATGGCGGCAGTGAGTGAGTCGGCAATCCAGGTTAGTGTCTGGATGTTAGACCCTTGCTCTTGGTACGATTCCATTTGTCTATCGAACCAAGTTCTCACTTGCTCAATGAGCTTCGCCGGCTCCCCTTTTGGTTGAACTTTCTTCGTCGGCCCCCCTTTTGGCTGAGCTTTCTTCGACGACTCCCCTTTTGGCTGAGTTGTCTTTGCCTGCAGATTCTTTTTGCCATACTTTCCCTTCCTCTTTGACGTTTGCTTTTTCGTCACTTCTGGGCTAACAATTCTCATTGCTGGCAGGCTTGGAGTCACTTTCGGTTCCGTAGTGGGCTCTTCTGCTGGTGGACTGTTGCTCGTCACCTCCATCTCTTCAGTTTCTCCTGCAAGTGGCAGAAACTTTCCAGGTGAGACGACTTTGATCTCTGGACCAATGAATTGTCTCTTGGCTTCTGGAGAGATGTTTGGTGATCGTTCAGTTACCACTCCCCTCTTTCTAGTATTTCCCACCACTTTCCAGCCTTCATCTTGTTCTGGCTCGCGACTCTTCGGTGTCTCTTGATGCTGTGGAATAGGATCCACTTCCATGTTTCCTACATCCATCATCGGTGTAGCTGAACGAGAACACGTCGGACAGACGGCACACTGGCTGCTTCGACTTGTGGGTCGACTTTGGGCGAAACTTTTTCCCGGAGAGTTATAATATTTGATTTTTTCAGCAAATATCTCGTAGTTGGGTTTCAGTTCTTCAAGGAGATTTCTTCGGAAGTTTTTCACGTCTTCCTCTACTTCCTCCATTTCCCATTCGGTATCTTGGATGAAGGCTTCCGCCATTTTTATCACAAATACCCCACAGTTGTAGCTGTCTCTTTGTCTTGGCTGTTCATCCTGTTCCTTTGGGATAATCAGTCCAAGTTCGTTCACCAACTCTTCAATATAACTACTCATTCGCGATCCAGTCGGATCATAGAATGCAGCAATTCCATTCGAGATGGTCAAGAGCGTCCAGTGTTCGTCTGCACAGATCGGAAACACGACTCTGTTCTTTCCGTCTTCCAGATTCCTCTGGATAAGTGGGACTAGGTCTCTCAAACTTGGGTAATTAATTATTGAAAAAGTCTCAAACTTGGGTAATTAAGTCTTTACACAAACTCTCGAACTTGGGTAATTCTACCCACTTTCATCGAGTTGTCATCATCTCACTACCACTCCTCCTCCTCTCTAACCGCCATCGATTCTTTCCGATTTCCTCCCCATTTTTATACGAAGATTGGCGTTGAGAGAAATGCTTACGACCATATCACGTTGAATGCACGCCATCCCGTCCGATCTGGCAAGTTAAGCAACGTTGAGTCCAGTTAGTACTTGGATCGGAGACGGCCTGGGAATCCTGGATGTTGTAAGCTTTTTGCCTTTTTTATTCTTCATTTACATTATCGAAAACTGCTTATGAATGTGTTCGTTTGATTTTTAATACTGTTTTCATCAATAAAACAATCCATTTCATATGTTTATTTCAAGAATTAAGAAAAAAATTATTTTTCGCTCCAATTTTTTTTTCCATTTGCAAAAATTTGCAAAACATTCATAAAATTATTGATTATTGATTTTCCTCATTTTCACGTTTGATTCATATTCGAGAAATGAAATCTACCAAGAAATTCATTTTGAAACTCTGATTCGGGTTACTGTCGATTTTTTTCAAATAGCGAAAATGAAATGTTCAAAACACTTATTTTCGAATTCTTTTTAGTTATTTTGTCTCCCCTAAAGGAGACGTTCCAAAATTTATAGCTAACGCCAAATTTCTTTGGGTCAGTTTTCGGGCGTACCTCAAACTTGGGTAATTAAACCGAAGCTATCGGTGTGTCTCTAGACTTACGCAAACGCAGCGGCCGACACCAATCGAGGCTCGCGACCGTCACTATCTTTTCACTACTCTTCTTCTTCTTCTTCACTTCCCAAAATTACCTATCCAAACTTGGGTAATTAATTCGGGACACACACTAACTCTCAAACTTGGGTAATTAATTATTGAAAAAGTCTCAAACTTGGGTAATTAAGTCTTTACACAAACTCTCGAACTTGGGTAATTCTACCCACTTTCATCGAGTTGTCATCATCTCACTACCACTCCTCCTCCTCTCTAACCGCCATCGATTCTTTCCGATTTCCTCCCCATTTTTATACGAAGATTGGCGTTGAGAGAAATGCTTACGACCATATCACGTTGAATGCACGCCATCCCGTCCGATCTGGCAAGTTAAGCAACGTTGAGTCCAGTTAGTACTTGGATCGGAGACGGCCTGGGAATCCTGGATGTTGTAAGCTTTTTGCCTTTTTTATTCTTCATTTACATTATCGAAAACTGCTTATGAATGTGTTCGTTTGATTTTTAATACTGTTTTCATCAATAAAACAATCCATTTCATATGTTTATTTCAAGAATTAAGAAAAAAATTATTTTTCGCTCCAATTTTTTTTTCCATTTGCAAAAATTTGCAAAACATTCATAAAATTATTGATTATTGATTTTCCTCATTTTCACGTTTGATTCATATTCGAGAAATGAAATCTACCAAGAAATTCATTTTGAAACTCTGATTCGGGTTACTGTCGATTTTTTTCAAATAGCGAAAATGAAATGTTCAAAACACTTATTTTCGAATTCTTTTTAGTTATTTTGTCTCCCCTAAAGGAGACGTTCCAAAATTTATAGCTAACGCCAAATTTCTTTGGGTCAGTTTTCGGGCGTACCTCAAACTTGGGTAATTAAACCGAAGCTATCGGTGTGTCTCTAGACTTACGCAAACGCAGCGGCCGACACCAATCGAGGCTCGCGACCGTCACTATCTTTTCACTACTCTTCTTCTTCTTCTTCACTTCCCAAAATTACCTATCCAAACTTGGGTAATTAATTCGGGACACACACTAACTCTCAAACTTGGGTAATTAATTATTGAAAAAGTCTCAAACTTGGGTAATTAAGTCTTTACACAAACTCTCGAACTTGGGTAATTCTACCCACTTTCATCGAGTTGTCATCATCTCACTACCACTCCTCCTCCTCTCTAACCGCCATCGATTCTTTCCGATTTCCTCCCCATTTTTATACGAAGATTGGCGTTGAGAGAAATGCTTACGACCATATCACGTTGAATGCACGCCATCCCGTCCGATCTGGCAAGTTAAGCAACGTTGAGTCCAGTTAGTACTTGGATCGGAGACGGCCTGGGAATCCTGGATGTTGTAAGCTTTTTGCCT
Organism: Caenorhabditis remanei; assembly: GCF_010183535.1. Classification (NCBI taxonomy): domain Eukaryota; kingdom Metazoa; phylum Nematoda; class Chromadorea; order Rhabditida; family Rhabditidae; genus Caenorhabditis; species Caenorhabditis remanei. Next base: position 227,459 of record NW_026526144.1, read on the forward strand.
TTTTTATTCTTCATTTACATTATCGAAAACTGCTTATGAATGTGTTCGTTTGATTTTTAATACTGTTTTCATCAATAAAACAATCCATTTCATATGTTTATTTCAAGAATTAAGAAAAAAATTATTTTTCGCTCCAATTTTTTTTTCCATTTGCAAAAATTTGCAAAACATTCATAAAATTATTGATTATTGATTTTCCTCATTTTCACGTTTGATTCATATTCGAGAAATGAAATCTACCAAGAAATTCATTTTGAAACTCTGATTCGGGTTACTGTCGATTTTTTTCAAATAGCGAAAATGAAATGTTCAAAACACTTATTTTCGAATTCTTTTTAGTTATTTTGTCTCCCCTAAAGGAGACGTTCCAAAATTTATAGCTAACGCCAAATTTCTTTGGGTCAGTTTTCGGGCGTACCTCAAACTTGGGTAATTAAACCGAAGCTATCGGTGTGTCTCTAGACTTACGCAAACGCAGCGGCCGACACCAATCGAGGCTCGCGACCGTCACTATCTTTTCACTACTCTTCTTCTTCTTCTTCACTTCCCAAAATTACCTATCCAAACTTGGGTAATTAATTCGGGACACACACTAACTCTCAAACTTGGGTAATTAATTATTGAAAAAGTCTCAAACTTGGGTAATTAAGTCTTTACACAAACTCTCGAACTTGGGTAATTCTACCCACTTTCATCGAGTTGTCATCATCTCACTACCACTCCTCCTCCTCTCTAACCGCCATCGATTCTTTCCGATTTCCTCCCCATTTTTATACGAAGATTGGCGTTGAGAGAAATGCTTACGACCATATCACGTTGAATGCACGCCATCCCGTCCGATCTGGCAAGTTAAGCAACGTTGAGTCCAGTTAGTACTTGGATCGGAGACGGCCTGGGAATCCTGGATGTTGTAAGCTTTTTGCCTTTTTTATTCTTCATTTACATTATCGAAAACTGCTTATGAATGTGTTCGTTTGATTTTTAATACTGTTTTCATCAATAAAACAATCCATTTCATATGTTTATTTCAAGAATTAAGAAAAAAATTATTTTTCGCTCCAATTTTTTTTTCCATTTGCAAAAATTTGCAAAACATTCATAAAATTATTGATTATTGATTTTCCTCATTTTCACGTTTGATTCATATTCGAGAAATGAAATCTACCAAGAAATTCATTTTGAAACTCTGATTCGGGTTACTGTCGATTTTTTTCAAATAGCGAAAATGAAATGTTCAAAACACTTATTTTCGAATTCTTTTTAGTTATTTTGTCTCCCCTAAAGGAGACGTTCCAAAATTTATAGCTAACGCCAAATTTCTTTGGGTCAGTTTTCGGGCGTACCTCAAACTTGGGTAATTAAACCGAAGCTATCGGTGTGTCTCTAGACTTACGCAAACGCAGCGGCCGACACCAATCGAGGCTCGCGACCGTCACTATCTTTTCACTACTCTTCTTCTTCTTCTTCACTTCCCAAAATTACCTATCCAAACTTGGGTAATTAATTCGGGACACACACTAACTCTCAAACTTGGGTAATTAATTATTGAAAAAGTCTCAAACTTGGGTAATTAAGTCTTTACACAAACTCTCGAACTTGGGTAATTCTACCCACTTTCATCGAGTTGTCATCATCTCACTACCACTCCTCCTCCTCTCTAACCGCCATCGATTCTTTCCGATTTCCTCCCCATTTTTATACGAAGATTGGCGTTGAGAGAAATGCTTACGACCATATCACGTTGAATGCACGCCATCCCGTCCGATCTGGCAAGTTAAGCAACGTTGAGTCCAGTTAGTACTTGGATCGGAGACGGCCTGGGAATCCTGGATGTTGTAAGCTTTTTGCCTTTTTTATTCTTCATTTACATTATCGAAAACTGCTTATGAATGTGTTCGTTTGATTTTTAATACTGTTTTCATCAATAAAACAATCCATTTCATATGTTTATTTCAAGAATTAAGAAAAAAATTATTTTTCGCTCCAATTTTTTTTTCCATTTGCAAAAATTTGCAAAACATTCATAAAATTATTGATTATTGATTTTCCTCATTTTCACGTTTGATTCATATTCGAGAAATGAAATCTACCAAGAAATTCATTTTGAAACTCTGATTCGGGTTACTGTCGATTTTTTTCAAATAGCGAAAATGAAATGTTCAAAACACTTATTTTCGAATTCTTTTTAGTTATTTTGTCTCCCCTAAAGGAGACGTTCCAAAATTTATAGCTAACGCCAAATTTCTTTGGGTCAGTTTTCGGGCGTACCTCAAACTTGGGTAATTAAACCGAAGCTATCGGTGTGTCTCTAGACTTACGCAAACGCAGCGGCCGACACCAATCGAGGCTCGCGACCGTCACTATCTTTTCACTACTCTTCTTCTTCTTCTTCACTTCCCAAAATTACCTATCCAAACTTGGGTAATTAATTCGGGACACACACTAACTCTCAAACTTGGGTAATTAATTATTGAAAAAGTCTCAAACTTGGGTAATTAAGTCTTTACACAAACTCTCGAACTTGGGTAATTCTACCCACTTTCATCGAGTTGTCATCATCTCACTACCACTCCTCCTCCTCTCTAACCGCCATCGATTCTTTCCGATTTCCTCCCCATTTTTATACGAAGATTGGCGTTGAGAGAAATGCTTACGACCATATCACGTTGAATGCACGCCATCCCGTCCGATCTGGCAAGTTAAGCAACGTTGAGTCCAGTTAGTACTTGGATCGGAGACGGCCTGGGAATCCTGGATGTTGTAAGCTTTTTGCCTTTTTTATTCTTCATTTACATTATCGAAAACTGCTTATGAATGTGTTCGTTTGATTTTTAATACTGTTTTCATCAATAAAACAATCCATTTCATATGTTTATTTCAAGAATTAAGAAAAAAATTATTTTTCGCTCCAATTTTTTTTTCCATTTGCAAAAATTTGCAAAACATTCATAAAATTATTGATTATTGATTTTCCTCATTTTCACGTTTGATTCATATTCGAGAAATGAAATCTACCAAGAAATTCATTTTGAAACTCTGATTCGGGTTACTGTCGATTTTTTTCAAATAGCGAAAATGAAATGTTCAAAACACTTATTTTCGAATTCTTTTTAGTTATTTTGTCTCCCCTAAAGGAGACGTTCCAAAATTTATAGCTAACGCCAAATTTCTTTGGGTCAGTTTTCGGGCGTACCTCAAACTTGGGTAATTAAACCGAAGCTATCGGTGTGTCTCTAGACTTACGCAAACGCAGCGGCCGACACCAATCGAGGCTCGCGACCGTCACTATCTTTTCACTACTCTTCTTCTTCTTCTTCACTTCCCAAAATTACCTATCCAAACTTGGGTAATTAATTCGGGACACACACTAACTCTCAAACTTGGGTAATTAATTATTGAAAAAGTCTCAAACTTGGGTAATTAAGTCTTTACACAAACTCTCGAACTTGGGTAATTCTACCCACTTTCATCGAGTTGTCATCATCTCACTACCACTCCTCCTCCTCTCTAATGTTGTAGTAGTATAGTAGTAAATAACTTATGACTCATAGTTTAGTATATAAACCCCCGCTCTTATCAGTTTCTTTAGTCTTATTGTTACCATCAGTAGACTCTGTACATAATTGTATATATTCCTATATATTTTATCCTATATAAATCCTACTATTAATCATGTATAAGTGTACTCAATAGTTGACATTATATTCCCATATGTGGGGATATAACATGGAGGTCCCACCATCGAACACGGACGCAGACCCCTGAATGCTCAAGCGGATATTTTTCATTTTCTACTATTATTTCCCTTTAATTCTTGCTACCCCATTTTGGAGGAGCCGCAGCAGAGCAATCGTGAAAGTTTCGTTGAGAAACTCATTGGGCCCCAGTCATCCGCCGGAAAACCAGAACCTGATCAATTCTGTGAACGTCCGGAGAAGCTGCAATTTCGTACACTTCAGTACTGTCAGGATGTACCACGATTGGCCGTCTTCTGCACCAGGTGAAGTTACTGTGTCTTGTCTTCATTGGCGTTACCGTATATCCTTATCTTTGCCTATGCCGTACCTATATATAGAATGTTGACCTAGTTGCACTTTGTGTTTACTAGTTAACTCTTCGCCTAGCCTTATCAGTTCTGCCTTGAGCATGGCAAAGTTCATATCTATAGCACTATTGTTTACACTAATTGAGCCTGGAAGCTTCTAAACTTAACTTTAGGCCTAGTCATTTGTACTATTGTTTTCAGTAGCTTGATTAAGAACAAGTTGTAAAACAGTTTTAACATTGTTTTGACGATTGTTTTCAATAATAAGCGGTTGTAAATTCCAAACCTTATCAGTGCCACTGCATATAAGCCGCTTAGTAGCGATGATTAGGCATTATTGTCACCTCCAGGCTGACTACCTTTTACTATTTACTCTACGTGGTACTAATTAATAGTAAGTCATAACATTGGTTAGTATTGAATATCCCATACTATCTTGACGTATGTTTGCCTATAGGTTCATGACTTACATTCATATTGTTTAATCTATTTCATATTTACTCTAACTCTGTCACATTCCTAGTCAGTATTCTATCACTATTAATAACTCTTTTGATTGGTCAATTCAGAAATATGGTTGTTTATCATAAGTCTTATCATCTAGTGTTAGAGAAGTTACGTGAGTGCTTCGCTGTCTATTTCTCTTAGGAATTCTGACTCTCTACTCGAGTTCACCTACTATATGATATGGAAACTATTCTGTTTCTTCCTGTCTGTTGCTACTATTTATTCTATGTTTCCTTTATTGTCTCCATCTAACCTTTCATGTACTTATATACGCCACATACACTCTCAATTCCAGGTCCGCCCTGGCGCGGACAAGACAACAAGTCCGTATGGAAGTCAATGATCGCTTAGCGGCCATGGAGCTAGATGTCAGACGTTCAAAACCATGGCCAATTTTCTGTCCAAAATTGGAGAGTTTTCGGAGTTTCGTGCAGTCCATCAATGAATACTGTAATGCACAGCAGAGAACAGAGGCGGACGCCCGACGCGCATTGCCCTTGATGCTTCGTGGAGAATGGCTGCAGGCGTACAGGGACGTTGTGCTACCAGGGGATAACTGGAGAACCGCTCTGGAGAGACTCCGAGAACATATGCTCTCACCCGAGAAACGCTCTGAGTATACTGCAAAGATGACCACGTTGAGCCAAGGATCGATGCCAGTAGCTGAGTTCGCAAAGCAGATCCGGGAACTCGCCAATAACGCCGTTCCAAACAACGACGACGCACGGGAAATTGTCGCTCTTGCCGCATTTCTTCGAGGATTAAACGGAGCTCTTCGCAAGGAGGTAAGGAAAGCAACCCCCGCCAGTTTTCAGGACGCCGTGCGGATTGCATCCACCTTCGAGACTGTCAATGCTCTGGAAAATCCTGAAGACTCCATGGTGAATGCTGTCAAGGAGCTGACTGATTCAGTGAACCGACTCCAGTTTCAACAAAACCGTCCTGCTCGATTCAATCAAAGAAGAGATGGTAGAGGTGGAAGAGGATTCGGAGGAACATCTTGGTCACCCCGATTCCGACCATGGAATCAGAGATCCAACGACTACAATCGTCCCAACGTGAATCGTCAGGAGCCGAGAGGATTCAACAATGGTCGTCGTCGATTTTTCAATGGAGGTCGGATGAGAACCAACTTCCTCTTCGCCACACTATGCATCGCCATCCTTAATGTCGCAACTGCTGCTGATACATTCTTCGACTGCTCGAAATCGGTTGGAGGAATCTTCATTGCCCCGCCGAAGAAATCCAACTGCTCAGATGGACTCCAGGAGGATCTCGTTGTTGCAAGACAAGTGAAGTTGTGGTTGCTCGACCGAAATGATGCTGAACCAGTCAATGCTTTCCGATGTACCAAGGAAGTCTACCGTCGCTGTACTACAAGTTTCCTGTTCGTCTCCTCATTCAACCAAACTTTGAAAAAGATTGAAGCAGTGGACATGGAGTCATGTAAGTTGATGATGGCTGAAAAGAGAATGGACGGAAAATCTTTGGCTGCCGTGGATCATGTCACATATGTCACCCAATTGGAAAATGAACCGTGGCCGGCTCGTTCATGGACATCAACTACGTGCTCCGATGTTTCTCGCTTCGTTCTTCAAAAAGGATCGGTATCAAAGTTTGGTGAGAGTATTATTACACCGTTAATGCTCAATACTAATTCGTGCCGAATTGAGGAAGGACTCTGTGGAAACGAAGCTGCCTTGGTTCTGTGGACACCCCCACCTGCATCAGAATGCCAACCAAGGGACATTGGAACGTTTGCCGCCCAAATCATCAACACCACCGTTTTGATTCCGTCAATGCAAGCTGCTTTCCGGATGCTATCAACTGCAACTCCTGCCGACATTCAAAGTTGTTTTGCAACAACTGTCTTCTCAACAACGTCAACTGTGTTCATTTCGATTGAAGAACCTGGTCCAACTCAAAGACGGAGACGTCAAGGAGGATCTACCGAAGCTATTGACCTCATGGATGATTTCATGCAACAGCGTCTTCAGTATCCAGAGTTGTCATTGAGACACTACAGTCGTGGAAAAAGGATTCTACCCGCTCTCATCCAGAAGTTCAACATCACCGAGTATGAATTGGAGAAGCAGATGAGATTGCATCCAGAAAAGGACACCAGTATGGCAATCCTTCACACTCTGGTTGTTGCCGAGATTGAAGAAAACAAGAAAAATGGAAAGCTGTTCGAGAATTTGGCTTTTGCTGATGTGCCGATTGACTACTCACCAACTGAAGCTGCGTCATGGATTTCGTTGGCCAAAATTCTTTTCCGTGAAGTGAAGCAGAGTGAGCTGATTTTGGAAATTGGAAACCAGACCGTTCCCACTGACCCACCGGAAGCTGTCAAATCGTATGTCGGATCTGATGCCCATACCCACTTCCTGAAGATCCAGTATGATCGTCAAGAAGACAATCGAAGGAACTTGACTTCAACTTCTGAAAACGCTCGATTGCAGTACAATGCTGAGGTTATGCAGAAGGATTTGCGTCAAAATTTCGTTCGGATGGCGCAATCATTGTGTGAAACCAACAACAAGCTGCTCGGTATTTGGAGTGCTCTTCTCAGAATCGATGCAACTGCCGGAGTTCGTGCAATCCTTCAACGAATTGACATTGAAGCTAAGTTTGTTGGTCGATCTACACTATTGGTTTCCCAATGTACACCAATTCATTCCGTGGAAGTGGTTCATTCGAAGAAAATCAAGGACACTTGCTTCCTGCAAACACCAATCCTAACCAAGAATAATGCCACATTCTTCATTGTTCCTGGAAGTCATGATGTCACCTCAATCTCCAGAGAAATACCATGTGATGAAGTCTACCCAGATTTGTTCGAAGCCAACAATGGTTCATTCTACCTCAATGAAGAAGAAGCCGCCGTTGAACAGTTGCAGTCCATGTCAAGACTCAACGTGTCAACCACTGGAATCAACTTCCATGCTAAGGATATACTGGCAAATGCTATGGATAGCTCGTTTCCGCTGTCGCTCGCCATTTCGTTTGGTCAAAATCTTCAAAGTCTTCAGACTCAGAGGAAGAATTTGCTGAAACCGACGAACATCGACAAATTCCTTGGCTCCAGATCTAAAACGTTGGAAGATTTTGCTAGATTGGGAGGATATACATTTGATGCTGCCACCAATCAGATAACCGAAGCTGTTGGAGATGTCAAAGATTTCTACAAGGAGTACTTGATTTCCGTTGGAACTGTTCTTTGTGCTATCATCTTCATATTGGCCACCATATACACCGTCTTCAAGTTATGGATCAAAGGAACATTTGGAATCTACCATATCGGGATCAGAAGGAATAGACCCCAGGATGCTGAAAATGTCTGCAATGTGCAAGCAACTGCCCCAACTGAAGCTGAAGAATATGATGAAGCCGTGAAGCCGTTCCTGCCTCGTTTTCCTCCATTGATGACTTTCCTGCCGATAGTGATGTCTCTCGTGTGTTCATTGGATGCATCGAGTTTGCCTTTCGTCCCCATCACTCTCAAAGATCGATGGACTGTTGCCCTTTGGGACACTGGATCTTCGGTATCATACATCCGATACCGAACGCTGAAGTACCTCAATGAGACATCGAATCTGCGGAAATCTCTGAATCAGAATGCCACAACAGCTAATGGTGCCAAGTTTTCGTTCCTGGGATCCGTCGTGTTGCCACTCAGGATTGGAGAAACTTCTTTGGATGTGAAATTCATGGTATCTGCCGATGAGGATTGCCCATCCAACGTGCTTATTGGTTATGATTTCATCTCTCTTCTCGAAGAGAGGGGAATCTCAACTACGATTCTTCCTGGGAAGAAACGGATGATCGTTGGAAAATCAATCGTGCCATTGGTAAAACAAGGAGAGAAGATCTACGAGCACACCAATCGAACTGTGAACGTCGTCGCTGATCAGGAGATAATGCTGAAGCCGAGATCCTGTAAACAACTAAGGATTACCTTCGACACTGAGGAACCTGTTCATCTCAAACCCAACAAGCGTTCACCTATGCAATTCGAGGAGTGCATCATCAACCCATGGATTGGAAACTCAGCTGATGTCGTAATTCACAACCATGGACACTCAGTCTTCCACATCAATCATGGAGAACTTCTTGGAAATGCTGCCGTTGTCAAGCTTCCGTTGGAGGAAGAGACATTTCCTACCGACAATCACCAGGAGTTGGAACTTGGAGCACCTGAAGCTGATTGGACCCAGAAACTTCCTCAACTGCCCAAAACGGAATCGGAGTTCATTGAAGAAATCCATGTGAAGGAAACCATTTTCTCTCCGTTGAACCGCCAGAAGTTGGTAAATTTGATCATCCTCTTCAAAGCTGCATTCTTCAATGAAGATGGAAAAATAGGACATTTTCTTGGTCCAATTCAACACTCCATCAAACTGATTAGTCCTCTACCTCGTCCGAGGAAGACAAGGATTCCGTATGGGAAGCGTGAGGAAATCAACCGTCAAGTCCAACAACTGCTCAAACAAGGAGTCATTGAAGTCAGCAACGCAACCTTCACCAGCCCAATCGTCTTGGTAAAGAAGAAAGACTCCACTTTTCGATTTACTGTCGACTACCGTATGTTGAATGCTGTCTCGGAGAAACGGAACTACCAAATTCCCAACATCACCGAACTGCTGGACATGGCAACTGGTTCCTTCATCTCATCTTCATTTGACTTCATCTCTGGATTCTTTCAAATTGACTTGAAGAAAGAAGATCGTCATTTGACTGCATTCGCTACCGAAGAAGAAACTTACCAGTTCCAAAGGATGCCGATGGGAGTTTCTGGTGCGCCGTTCACTTTCCAACAAGTGGCTCGATATCTTCAAAAGTCAATGAAAGCAAGAGTCTTCACTTACTTGGATGATATTCTACTGGTTAGTTCATCGGAAGAAGAACATTTGGAGGACATCAAGGAGTTGTTGGAAAATGTCGTCAAGAATGGGTTGAAGCTGAAACTGAAGAAGTGCGTCTTTGCCAGAAAGGAATTGGAGTTTCTTGGATATGTAATTGGCCGTGACGGACTCAAACCGAATCCGAAGAAGACAGAAGCCATTCAAAATTTTCCTGTTCCAACCAATGCCACTGCTGTTCGCTCGTTCATTGGAATGATTGGCTACTTTCGCCGATTCATCAAGAATTTTGCTGGAATAGCTGCACCACTGCATTCGTTGACGGAAAAGGACAAAGCTTTTGAGTGGAAGGAAATTCATCAACATGCATTCGAAGAGCTGAAGACTGCACTGGTCAATCCACCAATTTTGGCTGGCCCGAATCTGAACAAGCCGTATGTCTTGGAAACCGATGCTTCTTCGTTTGCAATTGCTGCTGTTTTGCTACAGAAGAATGATGATGGACTTCTCAATGTGATATCCTTCGCATCCCGAAAACTTTCGAAAGCTGAAGCAAAATACCCACCCATTGAAGGAGAAGCTCTAGCTGTTCTTTTTGGTCTTCAACACTATCGCCAATACCTTCTCGGAAATCATACGCTGATCGTCACTGACCATCAACCACTGACATCACTTCTCAAACGCAAAAATTTGGAAGGAAGATTGCTGAAGTACCAAATCATGATCCAGGAATTCGACATCGAGTTTCTCTATCGTCCAGGCCGTCAGAATGTCGTTGCTGATGCCTTGTCTCGATACCTTCCTGATGACTCCGAAGCTGAGCAACCCCTCGTCATGGCCGTCAAAACAGAAGATCCCACTGCTGGAATCACTTTGGAGGAAGTCATCAATGCCCAGTCCAGTGCCAAATGGATCAATGAAGCCATTGAAGCCATTCAAAGCATGGATGAGTCAAGGAAAGGAGTTGCGTGGAGAAGTCGTTTTGCTTTGGAGGATGGAACTTTGCGTCACAGATCCACCAAGTCCAACCATCTACCGTTCGTGATTCCTATGGGTCATCCGCTCACAAAAAGGATCATTCAGAAGTTTCATGAAGCACGATGCTCCCATTTGGGTTCCGAGAGAGAAGTATGGGGGGTATATAACACACACAAGGAAAGGGGAGGGTTAGGAGATACAGGAACACACCGTGAGAGACACCGTGTTTCATCAGTGAAACATATGTTTGCAAGGGTTATGTGGTTAAATTTATTGATTATAGAAGTGTTTTAACTAATTAGTTTCGTTAATTAGAGGTTTTCCATATTTTATTTATTGAAATTAATTAAATTTTTTCTGTTTTTATTTTATTTTATTTTATTCTAAGACATTTATATAGTTTATAATTTCCGTTTTACTTATTTATTTAACTAATTATTTTTTTATTTTGATTCATTTTAATTAGTTAATTGATTTTTGTTTTGATTCGTTTTAATTATTTAATTGATTTTTGTTTTGATTCAATAAGTACCAGATTCTTTTTATTACTTGTGTATTATAACTTATACTACATATACTATAGTTCACACATCATGTGACCAGTATTCTTGTATTCTTGACAATCACATCTTATTAATAACGTTAGTATTTTTTGGAAACTACCACTAGCCAAGGGAAAAAAGGGGCGGAGCCTGAGACTGACTATAAATACCCGAACGAATTAGAATATTATTTCATAATGTTTCCTTTTCTTTACTATGAGTGACGTTTTTTTTTTCTGTCTTGGAAAACTCTTTGAGTTTTCATTGTTTTAAATATGTTGTCTTGCCGTAAATCATCTCTGAATACTGAATCCAGTCAAAATTCATGTGTTTTTTTTACAACAGGAAAACCAACGCAATGTCATCAACATCAGGCAATGATCGAGAGATTTCTCCAACCAGGGATCAAGAAGCTTCTGAGACAGTTGCGTACATCAAATCAATTAGTGCTAATATTTTATCTCAAGAGGTGAACTACAAGTAACTTAACAACTCTTACGTTTCTTATTTTTCAGGAACTCAACAAGAAAGCAGTGACCATTTTGAGAAAAACAACAGAAGAAGCACGAGGAGCCTTCCAAGGATCAGTAGTAACAGTCAAACTGTTTGTCGAACTCTCACGAGTAATAACTGTTCATCCGTTGGGCCCTGAAGCATTTGGAGAATGTGTTCATCAGCTTATCAATGACCACAATCCATTTGATATCTCCAATCGTACACATGTATCAGTTGCTTTTGAATCCACTCATTCTGCTGTACCACTCGCTAGCTTCTTCAAAAACCTCAACGAAATAACACCTGCAACAATTGTGGACTGCCTGGCTGAAAGTGATCAATGTCTCGAACTGGACATTCCAAGAGTGTCAATCATTTTCACATATATTCGTTCACCGTTTTGATTTCCTTATACTGTGTTGCTGTTTGACAAATAAACATTTTATTGAAAGTATTCTTTGTTTGTATTTTTAAAAAAAAACACACACTAATGTAGAACTTATAGTAGTTTCTCTTAGAAAATTCAAAAGTTATTATAATTACTACAAACAACTTTGTTTAAGTAAAGTAAAATTATCTATCTGACACTAACATGACAGCTCTGAATAGAGATATTTCAAAACATGGTAAATCATATGGAAACCCAATTATAGTGAAACAATAACTATTAAATGCGTGTTTACACAGAAATAGTGAACAGGGTCGCAACATATAAATTTTGATCAAACTTCGAAAACGTATTTTCACTGATGACATTCTCTAGTTAAATTATATGTCAAGTGCAGTCAATAGATGTATAATTAACTCATATCAATATTACAACACAACCTGAACTACTGATTCACACCAGAAAATTCACAATTTTTGATATAACTACCAGTAGAAATAAATTTAATTAACAAGGAATATTTGTTTCTGAATTAGTTTTCATCCATCTCTGAGTATCGTTGTAAACAACTTTGCGTGAAAAGTTGTCTGACTTTTTAAAGTTGTGCTGTGCATGTTTCCAAGTTTATATGGGATGTCACGTGATATTCACATGACTTCAAAACAGAAGAACTCTGGAAATAACAAAAAAAAAATCAATATTTTATTCTGAGCAAGTAAATTTTTAAGAAAAAAATTAACTAGAGCTATGTACTGAATTCCTCTTGGACATTCAACAGACAATGCAATATACCAAAAAGAATATAGTCAAGTATTTTTATTCTGAGCAATAAGAAGTTACTGTAAAACTACAGTGTAGTTTTGTGAACTGAGACTACCACGTGACCAGAACAATTAAAGATCAAAAGATCAAAGATCAAACATTAATGAACAATGATGCAATCTCGGAAGTATAGTTAACAATTATCGGAGTAATTTCTTCAATGATTATAGTGAAAAGGGGCTGAACATGTATTTTTGACAAAACACGGTAAAAACACCAAAAAGCGGTATATTGTGATGATTTGTGCAATTTTCAACAAGTTCGGAAGGCAGAGGGCACTATATAAGGCACGGAAAATCTGATATTCCTCATTCATTCACACTCTATCAGAGTTTGACGGTGAGCTCTCATTTGCTCTCTAATTATTTTATTATTTTTCATTCTATTTATTGTGCTTGGAAATGCATAATTCATCAACAACAGAAGGATTCATCTTTGAGGTATATATTAATAGAGTAATATTTTCATGAAATTGTGAGTTTTAGGAACAAGTGGGAGGTGCTAGAGTTCGCTTGATAAGTAAAAATGTTAAGAAAGCAGAAGGCCGTTTTCGTGGAATTGTGGAACTAGTGACACTCTCCATCGAGTTACCTACAACTATGACATCTCACCCCCAAGCAGCCGAACTATTTTCGGAAACATTGGTGGAATTAGCAAAACGACACGACCCATTCAAAACAGCTAACACAATGGTTGGAATAGCAATAGATTCAGAAGAAAACCCGACATCAATCATCGGCATACCACTTCGCGAGATCAGAAAAGTCACCACTGAGGAAATTGTTACAAATCTAAGCAGAATATCTCAATCAAATAAGTCTCCACTTGAATTGGATATTCCAAAGCTGGTTGTAACATTCACATACGTCAATCCTCAGACGGGAAGCGGAAAAAGAAAGTTTGACACGGGCTCAATACTGGAACTAACTGCTTTCGAAAAGCGACAAAAACTTGAAGAGCTGGACACGGAACTTTTTAATGATTCGGAAACAAACAAGGCAAAACAAACAAGATCGAACATTATGCCGAATGAAGGTGAAGTTTAAATAATCATTCAATATAACTAAATAAATTTTGCAGTTCTCGAGGATTGTCTACCGCATGCGTTGTATCAAGCTCAAATGTACCATGAGTGGAAACTATGTCAATCAGTAGAGAATTCGAAGAGATACCGTAGTTCAATCCGAAAATCTTATAAACGCCCAGGTATCTGTACTCATGTTTATGAGGCAGTTCAGAAAATGAAAGAAGTAAGCTGACAAAAACATAGAATTCCTTCAATCAATTTATTTTCCAGAGAGCAGGAATGACGAAATGCAGCAACTTTGATCGCCTGGACATAGAGCAATTCCAAAAGACAGTGTTTGGAGGACAATACCAAATCACGTGCTTTGTCAAAACCTCCAAAGTACCTTACTATGTTGGCCCATATCTCGGACCAGGAAAACAACTCGTTTTATATCTAAGTGATGGTCATTATAGTGGAGTGAGAAGTGTTTGTGCATTACTGAAGACAAGGTTTTACTGTTTTCTATGCAATACAAGGTACACAAATGCATCATCTCACTACAGTTGCCCACTGATTCATCGTTTGTGCGGTAAATCAAACTGTCCAAAAACAAAGAAAGGAGAAGAAATTAGATGTGAATCATGCACGGTACTTTTCCATTCCCAAGAATGCTATGATAACCACAGGAAAAAAGGTAATGTGAAATGAGAATATCCAACATATGTATTGTATTCTTACAGGACCAAATGGAGGAAAAAGTCGTTGTGATTATACGAAAGCTTGTAAGAAGTGTAACGGTATATACTATACGAATAAAAATAAAGATGCCCACAAATGTGGCGAGAAGTGGTGTTATCGATGTAACTGTAAGAGAACCAAAAAACATGATTGTTTTATGCCGAAGTCAATCAAGAATGAGAAGAAACTAACTAGACAACGAGTGTACTTTGACATAGAGGTAGTGTATATTTGTATTAATGTTTTAACTGTTTCAAAATTTCAGAGTAGAGCAGATGAAAAGACAGGACAACAACACCCAGTTCTATTTGTTGCTTTGCGGTGCTGTCCAAATTGTTCAACAGTAATTCCAAAGGATGTCAGCATAACTAAAAAAGAAATATGCGAAAAATGTGCTCCTGATGGTCGTTTGAAGATAATAGAATGCATTTCACAACGTAATAGAGATGTAAATGTAGCTCAAGAACTAACGAAATGGCTTTTTGCGGATCATCACAGAGGTAGAGTGGTAGTAGCCCACAATGCATCGGGGTGAGTTTAAATTAAATGTTTTTCATCCTTATATGGGTTATTTAGATATGACGCACAATTCATACTCGAACAGATGATTTCAAGCAACAAAGCAACACCGAAACTGATTCTGGAAGGAACAAAATTAATTTTCATGGAACATAATGGTGTACGACTGTTGGACTCTATGAAGTTTTTAACGATGAGTCTCGCAGCTATGGGAAAAGCTTTTGAAATTGACTCAGTCAAAGGGTAAGAAAACGTTAATTTTCAATTTGT
Source organism: Caenorhabditis remanei (assembly GCF_010183535.1). NCBI lineage: Eukaryota > Metazoa > Nematoda > Chromadorea > Rhabditida > Rhabditidae > Caenorhabditis > Caenorhabditis remanei. The sequence goes on from NW_026526144.1 coordinate 242,634, forward strand.
ACATTCGTAATTTTCAGAGATTTCCCGGTTCTTTTTATCAAACCAGATCATTACGATTATGATGCCGACATCCCAGATGAAAAGTGGTATGATCTGAACAACAAAACATCCTCTGTCAAGAAGCAAATACTAAGTTTTTTGGAAAGTCAGAAAAATGTTCCTCAGAAGTTCAATTTCTATAACGAAATTGTGAAGTATTGTTACAATGATGTCTATATTTTATCGAAGGCAATGAACATTTTCGAAACAGAATTTGAACAAATGACCAACGTGTGTCTGTTAGAGGTAAAAAACAGCTAGTAATATGCCTTATACGGTATTTATTCATTACAGGAATCTACTACAGCTGCGTCAGCTGCGGCAGTGGTGTTTAGAAGAAATCATCTTGACCCAGCAAAACCCATAGTCCTTGATGAAAAACCATCTGTTTCGAAAACCAGCTCGGTTGTCAGCCAGAAATATCTCGCATGGTTCAGTCAAAAAGAAGGAGTACAAGTTAACATGTCGACAACTTATGGGGAAGAAAAGGTTGAAATAAATTCTAAAAATAACTAAAAACTAATAATTTACAGATTGGTAAATATAGAGTAGACGGTTTTGTACCACCGTGTGAAAAATATCCAAAAGGTTTGGTAATCGAATTTCAAGTAAGTTGCACTTATACCATAGTATTCCATTACATCAGTTGCAGGGATGTTATTGGCATGCTCATGATTGTACGTACGCTGAAGAATCTGTGATATCTGGTGAAAGTGCAAGAGATATCAGAGCAAGAGACGAGGCAAGATTTGAAGACTTAAAACAAATACACCCAGTAAAGGTAGTATGGGAATGTGAAGTAAATCAAGAACTTCTCAAAGATAGTGAAATGGCAAAGTTTTTTGAAGAGTATGAGCCTGTGGTATGTACATAGAAGAGAAAAAATAATTTAAACTATACCATTTAAGGGAATACTCCATTGTGAAAAGTCACTTGTGGGTGGAAGAACAGAAGTGTATCGCTTGCATGCTAACAATGTCCGTCAGTTTCTTCGTTACTTGGATGTAGTGAGGTAGGATATTTTAAAACAATCAATATTTTTACAGAAAAATACTTTTTCCAGTCTTTACCCCACTGTAATGAAACACGAAGCATTCCCAATTGGATCACCGGAAAACGTTCAAAGAAAAGACATGAAAAGTGTGATGACGAAACCAGATGATATACCATTTCGAGGATTCTTGAGTTGTAGAGTATTGCCTCCAAAGAATTTGAAACTTCCAATACTCCCAATGAAACTATCTGGAAAACTACTTTTTTGTCTTTGCAAGAGTAAGAACTACATTTAATTTTCAATTCAAAGTAGTTATATTTTCAGAATGTGCTGTTGAAATGTGTAATCAAGAATGCACACACAGTGACGAAGAGAGGTCCTTCAATGGTACCTTTACAACCATTGAACTCCAAAAAGCTCTAAGCTTGGGTTATATCATAACCAACATTTATCACGTGAGTTCAGAAAATAGTTATTTAAATTCCAAACATCTCAAAATTTGTAGGGTTTGAAGTATAATAATTGGGTACAAAACGATGAAAAAGGTGAAGGTGGACTCTTTACGTCTTATATAAATCAGATGATGGAAGAAAAAATTGTAAGTTTTCATACAACATTCAACATTTTTTAGATAGAAAAAGATTATTTCAGTATAGTTCCGGCTGGCCTTCAAATGTCAAGACCGATGAAGAGAAGGATGCGTTCTGTAAAGCTTATTTGGAAAAGGAACACATACACCTGACTGACCAAAGACGTTTCAAGAAAAACCCAGGAAAACGTGCCGTAGCTAAACTGATGCTCAATTCATTGGTAATAATTTGTTTTATTACCTTTTCTAATTTTATAATTTTGCAGTGGGGTAAATTTGCACAGAACGTCGATCGAGAAACTACAACAATCATCACTGATCCGTGCGAGTTTTGGAATCTGGTGTATGACACCAGTGTAGTTATTTCCATCGTCCGATGTGTAAATGATGTTCTTGTTGTTAAACATCGAAAACAACAGGAAACACTCCAGAGTTTGAAGACAAGTGCCATGCAACTTGCATCCTACACAACATCTTATGCCCGTCTTCGACTTTACCGATTTATGGAAATGGTTGGTGGAGAAAACATAATCTACACAGGTTTGTTATTGCGAAATAGCTCAAAAATATATTTTGTATTTTCACAGACACTGATTCCATCATCTACGCAGTACCAGAAGGTACAAAAGACCCGTTGGAAATGGAAGTTGGACCTTATCTCGGACAGCTTACTGACGAATTAAGTGGCGAGATGACGGAGTTTGTCAGTCTAGGACCAAAGACTTATTGCTACAGAGACCTAATGAAAAACAATGAAGAGAAGATTGTCAGAAAGGCCAAAGGAATTACGATGAGTTCACAGGTTGAGAAGTATGTAAACTTCGAAATGATGAGAGCGATGGTTGATGAAGCCATCAATAACACCGGAGAGCGAACGGAACATCTTCTACCTCAACACACTATTCGTAGAGATAATTCTCACAAAATGTATAGTAAAAACACTGAAAAGGTATTTAAGTATACATTTAACAAGAGAAGACTCTTAGGCGATGGGACTACATTACCATTTGGTTACTGTCAACTTTGAATTTGTTTATTTTTTGTTTGGTTTTATAAAAAGGCACCAGGAAAGAACACTTGTTTCTACCACCAAAACTTTTTTTTTTGTTGTATTTGATTATTTATCCAGGTTTAAAATACATTACTGTTTGATCCAAGAAGTCCATTGATTATTTTTTAGTTTAATTTGTATAATTTCTCACATTTTCCCTGTATATAGATGTATAATTAAAAAATTTTCTGTTTGTTAATAAAGTTAATTTCATCCAACCTATTTAAAAATAAAAATGGAAAACTGATACAAATAGAAATATTCCGATAAAAGTTATTCGGAAACGGATAGGTTTCACTTGATGTGTAAGAATCAAATCTCATATACGGTAAACGTCACTTGTTCAAAAAGAAACTCATTTGACGGCTGATAGTGTAGTGAAGAAAGATATCTATTTAACTTTTTAAAACATACATAACCTAATTCCACTTCTCTTTGTTTTCTTTTTTTTTAATTCATCAAGTCCAAATACTTTTTCGAAAAGTTTAATACCTATCATATAAGAATATCTTTTTTATATTTCGCAATGTTCAATTATTAAAGTCCCCTTCAAACCTGAAATATTTTTTTTTTCTAATCAATTTTTTAAAAGAAATAACTAGTATAGTTTCCCTCAATAAGAATAGAGTGGTTGTATTATGTGCCTTCACAAATTGTGACACACTTTTTCCCTCTTTCCCACCAATGTGAGTCATGTTTGGTTAGTTCACCAAGGCCTTATGTTTGTGAATCATGACGCAAACTGTGTGCACATTAATTTTAACATAAAATATAAAATGAGTGATAGAAATATAATTTAACTCCATATTCCAAAGTATAAATCTTCCAAGTCTACTGAAAAATAAACGAAAAATATTATTCTAATTTGAATAATATACGAACTTGGTAAAAATAAAAAATAAATGTATTGTTTTTCTGGAATTTTTAATAAAAATTATCAGATATTTCATTTCTTTCAGGACTTTTTCAAGTATTTTTTAATTATCTAGATGATCATTTCAATCAAAAATGTTAAAGTATAGAGAGAAATGAACGAAATATGCATTAAAATAGCAGAAATGAGCCAAAATTCGAAAAGTAAACTTCTGAAATATCCTAACTAATACAAATTTTGTACGGTTTTCAAACAAAACAAAAAATATTCTCCAAATTTAGTACGATTTTTACGAAATATACTAGAAAAATTATGAAAAATAGGTTTAGGTTGATTGTTTTTCTGGGATTTTTATTAAGAGGTATCAGATATTTTCGTGTTTTCCGTGCTTTTTCAAATAATTTTAAATGTCTAGATGAATTTTCAGATGAAAAATGTAAAAATGGTGATATAAATTTAGAGAAAAGTGTTGAATTACCGGAAATATTAAGTAATTTCAAAGTTAACTTCTAAAATAAACAAACAGTAGTGCAAATTTTGTGCTGTTTTTAAACAAAACAAAAAATATTCTCCAAATTTAGTACGATTTTACGAAATATACTAGAAAAATTATGAAATAAATAGGTTTAAGTTGATATTTTTCCGTAATATCATAATATTAATCAGTTTAAAATTAAATTTCTACGCGAAATAACATTTAATTTACATAATTTAGTACAATTTTATGAATTATACTAGAAAAATTATGAAGAAATAGGTTTAGATTGATATTTTTACGTTACATCATAGTAATAATTAGTTTAAAATTTAATTTCCATGTGAAATATCACTTGAGAAACCGTATACCAACCAACGAGAGAAGTATGGGGGTACGCTGAGCACCATTTTAATTTCGCATGCTGCGCTCTCTCACTCTCTCGTCGTGTGAGAGAGCTTCTCTGCGCTCTCTCACTCTCTCGCCTGTCTGCCCCCTCTTTCTCTAACATTGTCTCTAATTATGTTTTCTTTTGAGACGACCACTTGCCTAATTGATTTTGATGAGTCATACTTTCCCAACCTCTATCCTTTAATATGTTTTTTGAGAGCCTCTATGGGTCTTGAACCCTCAACTATCCGACTGTTGACTCAGACCCTAACCGCTAACACTAAGTGTGTAAGTCAGACCGACCGTCTTCATGTGGTTTATATATTCACCCGTCTCGGTCGGTCAGAGCAAATAGAGAGAGGGGCAAAGATTTCAAAACTGATAGAATGTAAGGCCCCTCTCTTTCATGTCGACACACTTAGTGATATCGTCTGAGTCAACAGTTTCTAGAGGCTCAAAAACATATTAAAGGATAGAGGTTGGGAAAGTATGACTCATCAAAATCAATTAGTCTAGTGTTCATCTAAAAAGAAAACATAATTAGAGACAATGTTATAAAAAGAGGAAAGCTTATTTTCCGAGAGGTGAGAGGGTCTGTACCCCCACACTTCTCTCGTTGGTTGGTATACGGTTTCTCAAGTGATATTTCACATGGAAATTAAATTTTAAACTAATTATTACTATGATGTAACGTAAAAATATCAATCTAAACCTATTTCTTCATAATTTTTCTAGTATAATTCATAAAATTGTACTAAATTATGTAAATTAAATGTTATTTCGCGTAGAAATTTAATTTTAAACTGATTAATATTATGATATTACGGAAAAATATCAACTTAAACCTATTTATTTCATAATTTTTCTAGTATATTTCGTAAAATCGTACTAAATTTGGAGAATATTTTTTGTTTTGTTTAAAAACAGCACAAAATTTGCACTACTGTTTGTTTATTTTAGAAGTTAACTTTGAAATTACTTAATATTTCCGGTAATTCAACACTTTTCTCTAAATTTATATCACCATTTTTACATTTTTCATCTGAAAATTCATCTAGACATTTAAAATTATTTGAAAAAGCACGGAAAACACGAAAATATCTGATACCTCTTAATAAAAATCCCAGAAAAACAATCAACCTAAACCTATTTTTCATAATTTTTCTAGTATATTTCGTAAAAATCGTACTAAATTTGGAGAATATTTTTTGTTTTGTTTGAAAACCGTACAAAATTTGTATTAGTTAGGATATTTCAGAAGTTTACTTTTCGAATTTTGGCTCATTTCTGCTATTTTAATGCATATTTCGTTCATTTCTCTCTATACTTTAACATTTTTGATTGAAATGATCATCTAGATAATTAAAAAATACTTGAAAAAGTCCTGAAAGAAATGAAATATCTGATAATTTTTATTAAAAATTCCAGAAAAACAATACATTTATTTTTTATTTTTACCAAGTTCGTATATTATTCAAATTAGAATAATATTTTTCGTTTATTTTTCAGTAGACTTGGAAGATTTATACTTTGGAATATGGAGTTAAATTATATTTCTATCACTCATTTTATATTTTATGTTAAAATTAATGTGCACACAGTTTGCGTCATGATTCACAAACATAAGGCCTTGGTGAACTAACCAAACATGACTCACATTGGTGGGAAAGAGGGAAAAAGTGTGTCACAATTTGTGAAGGCACATAATACAACCACTCTATTCTTATTGAGGGAAACTATACTAGTTATTTCTTTTAAAAAATTGATTAGAAAAAAAAAATATTTCAGGTTTGAAGGGGACTTTAATAATTGAACATTGCGAAATATAAAAAAGATATTCTTATATGATAGGTATTAAACTTTTCGAAAAAGTATTTGGACTTGATGAATTAAAAAAAAAAGAAAACAAAGAGAAGTGGAATTAGGTTATGTATGTTTTAAAAAGTTAAATAGATATCTTTCTTCACTACACTATCAGCCGTCAAATGAGTTTCTTTTTGAACAAGTGACGTTTACCGTATATGAGATTTGATTCTTACACATCAAGTGAAACCTATCCGTTTCCGAATAACTTTTATCGGAATATTTCTATTTGTATCAGTTTTCCATTTTTATTTTTAAATAGGTTGGATGAAATTAACTTTATTAACAAACAGAAAATTTTTTAATTATACATCTATATACAGGGAAAATGTGAGAAATTATACAAATTAAACTAAAAAATAATCAATGGACTTCTTGGATCAAACAGTAATGTATTTTAAACCTGGATAAATAATCAAATACAACAAAAAAAAAAGTTTTGGTGGTAGAAACAAGTGTTCTTTCCTGGTGCCTTTTTATAAAACCAAACAAAAAATAAACAAATTCAAAGTTGACAGTAACCAAATGGTAATGTAGTCCCATCGCCTAAGAGTCTTCTCTTGTTAAATGTATACTTAAATACCTTTTCAGTGTTTTTACTATACATTTTGTGAGAATTATCTCTACGAATAGTGTGTTGAGGTAGAAGATGTTCCGTTCGCTCTCCGGTGTTATTGATGGCTTCATCAACCATCGCTCTCATCATTTCGAAGTTTACATACTTCTCAACCTGTGAACTCATCGTAATTCCTTTGGCCTTTCTGACAATCTTCTCTTCATTGTTTTTCATTAGGTCTCTGTAGCAATAAGTCTTTGGTCCTAGACTGACAAACTCCGTCATCTCGCCACTTAATTCGTCAGTAAGCTGTCCGAGATAAGGTCCAACTTCCATTTCCAACGGGTCTTTTGTACCTTCTGGTACTGCGTAGATGATGGAATCAGTGTCTGTGAAAATACAAAATATATTTTTGAGCTATTTCGCAATAACAAACCTGTGTAGATTATGTTTTCTCCACCAACCATTTCCATAAATCGGTAAAGTCGAAGACGGGCATAAGATGTTGTGTAGGATGCAAGTTGCATGGCACTTGTCTTCAAACTCTGGAGTGTTTCCTGTTGTTTTCGATGTTTAACAACAAGAACATCATTTACACATCGGACGATGGAAATAACTACACTGGTGTCATACACCAGATTCCAAAACTCGCACGGATCAGTGATGATTGTTGTAGTTTCTCGATCGACGTTCTGTGCAAATTTACCCCACTGCAAAATTATAAAATTAGAAAAGGTAATAAAACAAATTATTACCAATGAATTGAGCATCAGTTTAGCTACGGCACGTTTTCCTGGGTTTTTCTTGAAACGTCTTTGGTCAGTCAGGTGTATGTGTTCCTTTTCCAAATAAGCTTTACAGAACGCATCCTTCTCTTCATCGGTCTTGACATTTGAAGGCCAGCCGGAACTATACTGAAATAATCTTTTTCTATCTAAAAAATGTTGAATGTTGTATGAAAACTTACAATTTTTTCTTCCATCATCTGATTTATATAAGACGTAAAGAGTCCACCTTCACCTTTTTCATCGTTTTGTACCCAATTATTATACTTCAAACCCTACAAATTTTGAGATGTTTGGAATTTAAATAACTATTTTCTGAACTCACGTGATAAATGTTGGTTATGATATAACCCAAGCTTAGAGCTTTTTGGAGTTCAATGGTTGTAAAGGTACCATTGAAGGACCTCTCTTCGTCACTGTGTGTGCATTCTTGATTACACATTTCAACAGCACATTCTGAAAATATAACTACTTTGAATTGAAAATTAAATGTAGTTCTTACTCTTGCAAAGACAAAAAAGTAGTTTTCCAGATAGTTTCATTGGGAGTATTGGAAGTTTCAAATTCTTTGGAGGCAATACTCTACAACTCAAGAATCCTCGAAATGGTATATCATCTGGTTTCGTCATCACACTTTTCATGTCTTTTCTTTGAACGTTTTCCGGTGATCCAATTGGGAATGCTTCGTGTTTCATTACAGTGGGGTAAAGACTGGAAAAAGTATTTTTCTGTAAAAATATTGATTGTTTTAAAATATCCTACCTCACTACATCCAAGTAACGAAGAAACTGACGGACATTGTTAGCATGCAAGCGATACACTTCTGTTCTTCCACCCACAAGTGACTTTTCACAATGGAGTATTCCCTTAAATGGTATAGTTTAAATTATTTTTTCTCTTCTATGTACATACCACAGGCTCATACTCTTCAAAAAACTTTGCCATTTCACTATCTTTGAGAAGTTCTTGATTTACTTCACATTCCCATACTACCTTTACTGGGTGTATTTGTTTTAAGTCTTCAAATCTTGCCTCGTCTCTTGCTCTGATATCTCTTGCACTTTCACCAGATATCACAGATTCTTCAGCGTACGTACAATCATGAGCATGCCAATAACATCCCTGCAACTGATGTAATGGAATACTATGGTATAAGTGCAACTTACTTGAAATTCGATTACCAAACCTTTTGGATATTTTTCACACGGTGGTACAAAACCGTCTACTCTATATTTACCAATCTGTAAATTATTAGTTTTTAGTTATTTTTAGAATTTATTTCAACCTTTTCTTCCCCATAAGTTGTCGACATGTTAACTTGTACTCCTTCTTTTTGACTGAACCATGCGAGATATTTCTGGCTGACAACCGAGCTGGTTTTCGAAACAGATGGTTTTTCATCAAGGACTATGGGTTTTGCTGGGTCAAGATGATTTCTTCTAAACACCACTGCCGCAGCTGACGCAGCTGTAGTAGATTCCTGTAATGAATAAATACCGTATAAGGCATATTACTAGCTGTTTTTTACCTCTAACAGACACACGTTGGTCATTTGTTCAAATTCTGTTTCGAAAATGTTCATTGCCTTCGATAAAATATAGACATCATTGTAACAATACTTCACAATTTCGTTATAGAAATTGAACTTCTGAGGAACATTTTTCTGACTTTCCAAAAAACTTAGTATTTGCTTCTTGACAGAGGATGTTTTGTTGTTCAGATCATACCACTTTTCATCTGGGATGTCGGCATCATAATCGTAATGATCTGGTTTGATAAAAAGAACCGGGAAATCTCTGAAAATTACGAATGTACAAATTGAAAATTAACGTTTTCTTACCCTTTGACTGAGTCAATTTCAAAAGCTTTTCCCATAGCTGCGAGACTCATCGTTAAAAACTTCATAGAGTCCAACAGTCGTACACCATTATGTTCCATGAAAATTAATTTTGTTCCTTCCAGAATCAGTTTCGGTGTTGCTTTGTTGCTTGAAATCATCTGTTCGAGTATGAATTGTGCGTCATATCTAAATAACCCATATAAGGATGAAAAACATTTAATTTAAACTCACCCCGATGCATTGTGGGCTACTACCACTCTACCTCTGTGATGATCCGCAAAAAGCCATTTCGTTAGTTCTTGAGCTACATTTACATCTCTATTACGTTGTGAAATGCATTCTATTATCTTCAAACGACCATCAGGAGCACATTTTTCGCATATTTCTTTTTTAGTTATGCTGACATCCTTTGGAATTACTGTTGAACAATTTGGACAGCACCGCAAAGCAACAAATAGAACTGGGTGTTGTTGTCCTGTCTTTTCATCTGCTCTACTCTGAAATTTTGAAACAGTTAAAACATTAATACAAATATACACTACCTCTATGTCAAAGTACACTCGTTGTCTAGTTAGTTTCTTCTCATTCTTGATTGACTTCGGCATAAAACAATCATGTTTTTTGGTTCTCTTACAGTTACATCGATAACACCACTTCTCGCCACATTTGTGGGCATCTTTATTTTTATTCGTATAGTATATACCGTTACACTTCTTACAAGCTTTCGTATAATCACAACGACTTTTTCCTCCATTTGGTCCTGTAAGAATACAATACATATGTTGGATATTCTCATTTCACATTACCTTTTTTCCTGTGGTTATCATAGCATTCTTGGGAATGGAAAAGTACCGTGCATGATTCACATCTAATTTCTTCTCCTTTCTTTGTTTTTGGACAGTTTGATTTACCGCACAAACGATGAATCAGTGGGCAACTGTAGTGAGATGATGCATTTGTGTACCTTGTATTGCATAGAAAACAGTAAAACCTTGTCTTCAGTAATGCACAAACACTTCTCACTCCACTATAATGACCATCACTTAGATATAAAACGAGTTGTTTTCCTGGTCCGAGATATGGGCCAACATAGTAAGGTACTTTGGAGGTTTTGACAAAGCACGTGATTTGGTATTGTCCTCCAAACACTGTCTTTTGGAATTGCTCTATGTCCAGGCGATCAAAGTTGCTGCATTTCGTCATTCCTGCTCTCTGGAAAATAAATTGATTGAAGGAATTCTATGTTTTTGTCAGCTTACTTCTTTCATTTTCTGAACTGCCTCATAAACATGAGTACAGATACCTGGGCGTTTATAAGATTTTCGGATTGAACTACGGTATCTCTTCGAATTCTCTACTGATTGACATAGTTTCCACTCATGGTACATTTGAGCTTGATACAACGCATGCGGTAGACAATCCTCGAGAACTGCAAAATTTATTTAGTTATATTGAATGATTATTTAAACTTCACCTTCATTCGGCATAATGTTCGATCTTGTTTGTTTTGCCTTGTTTGTTTCCGAATCATTAAAAAGTTCCGTGTCCAGCTCTTCAAGTTTTTGTCGCTTTTCGAAAGCAGTTAGTTCCAGTATTGAGCCCGTGTCAAACTTTCTTTTTCCGCTTCCCGTCTGAGGATTGACGTATGTGAATGTTACAACCAGCTTTGGAATATCCAATTCAAGTGGAGACTTATTTGATTGAGATATTCTGCTTAGATTTGTAACAATTTCCTCAGTGGTGACTTTTCTGATCTCGCGAAGTGGTATGCCGATGATTGATGTCGGGTTTTCTTCTGAATCTATTGCTATTCCAACCATTGTGTTAGCTGTTTTGAATGGGTCGTGTCGTTTTGCTAATTCCACCAATGTTTCCGAAAATAGTTCGGCTGCTTGGGGGTGAGATGTCATAGTTGTAGGTAACTCGATGGAGAGTGTCACTAGTTCCACAATTCCACGAAAACGGCCTTCTGCTTTCTTAACATTTTTACTTATCAAGCGAACTCTAGCACCTCCCACTTGTTCCTAAAACTCACAATTTCATGAAAATATTACTCTATTAATATATACCTCAAAGATGAATCCTTCTGTTGTTGATGAATTATGCATTTCCAAGCACAATAAATAGAATGAAAAATAATAAAATAATTAGAGAGCAAATGAGAGCTCACCGTCAAACTCTGATAGAGTGTGAATGAATGAGGAATATCAGATTTTCCGTGCCTTATATAGTGCCCTCTGCCTTCCGAACTTGTTGAAAATTGCACAAATCATCACAATATACCGCTTTTTGGTGTTTTTACCGTGTTTTGTCAAAAATACATGTTCAGCCCCTTTTCACTATAATCATTGAAGAAATTACTCCGATAATTGTTAACTATACTTCCGAGATTGCATCATTGTTCATTAATGTTTGATCTTTGATCTTTTGATCTTTAATTGTTCTGGTCACGTGGTAGTCTCAGTTCACAAAACTACACTGTAGTTTTACAGTAACTTCTTATTGCTCAGAATAAAAATACTTGACTATATTCTTTTTGGTATATTGCATTGTCTGTTGAATGTCCAAGAGGAATTCAGTACATAGCTCTAGTTAATTTTTTTCTTAAAAATTTACTTGCTCAGAATAAAATATTGATTTTTTTTTTGTTATTTCCAGAGTTCTTCTGTTTTGAAGTCATGTGAATATCACGTGACATCCCATATAAACTTGGAAACATGCACAGCACAACTTTAAAAAGTCAGACAACTTTTCACGCAAAGTTGTTTACAACGATACTCAGAGATGGATGAAAACTAATTCAGAAACAAATATTCCTTGTTAATTAAATTTATTTCTACTGGTAGTTATATCAAAAATTGTGAATTTTCTGGTGTGAATCAGTAGTTCAGGTTGTGTTGTAATATTGATATGAGTTAATTATACATCTATTGACTGCACTTGACATATAATTTAACTAGAGAATGTCATCAGTGAAAATACGTTTTCGAAGTTTGATCAAAATTTATATGTTGCGACCCTGTTCACTATTTCTGTGTAAACACGCATTTAATAGTTATTGTTTCACTATAATTGGGTTTCCATATGATTTACCATGTTTTGAAATATCTCTATTCAGAGCTGTCATGTTAGTGTCAGATAGATAATTTTACTTTACTTAAACAAAGTTGTTTGTAGTAATTATAATAACTTTTGAATTTTCTAAGAGAAACTACTATAAGTTCTACATTAGTGTGTGTTTTTTTTTTAAAATACAAACAAAGAATACTTTCAATAAAATGTTTATTTGTCAAACAGCAACACAGTATAAGGAAATCAAAACGGTGAACGAATATATGTGAAAATGATTGACACTCTTGGAATGTCCAGTTCGAGACATTGATCACTTTCAGCCAGGCAGTCCACAATTGTTGCAGGTGTTATTTCGTTGAGGTTTTTGAAGAAGCTAGCGAGTGGTACAGCAGAATGAGTGGATTCAAAAGCAACTGATACATGTGTACGATTGGAGATATCAAATGGATTGTGGTCATTGATAAGCTGATGAACACATTCTCCAAATGCTTCAGGGCCCAACGGATGAACAGTTATTACTCGTGAGAGTTCGACAAACAGTTTGACTGTTACTACTGATCCTTGGAAGGCTCCTCGTGCTTCTTCTGTTGTTTTTCTCAAAATGGTCACTGCTTTCTTGTTGAGTTCCTGAAAAATAAGAAACGTAAGAGTTGTTAAGTTACTTGTAGTTCACCTCTTGAGATAAAATATTAGCACTAATTGATTTGATGTACGCAACTGTCTCAGAAGCTTCTTGATCCCTGGTTGGAGAAATCTCTCGATCATTGCCTGATGTTGATGACATTGCGTTGGTTTTCCTGTTGTAAAAAAAACACATGAATTTTGACTGGATTCAGTATTCAGAGATGATTTACGGCAAGACAACATATTTAAAACAATGAAAACTCAAAGAGTTTTCCAAGACAGAAAAAAAAAACGTCACTCATAGTAAAGAAAAGGAAACATTATGAAATAATATTCTAATTCGTTCGGGTATTTATAGTCAGTCTCAGGCTCCGCCCCTTTTTTCCCTTGGCTAGTGGTAGTTTCCAAAAAATACTAACGTTATTAATAAGATGTGATTGTCAAGAATACAAGAATACTGGTCACATGATGTGTGAACTATAGTATATGTAGTATAAGTTATAATACACAAGTAATAAAAAGAATCTGGTACTTATTGAATCAAAACAAAAATCAATTAAATAATTAAAACGAATCAAAACAAAAATCAATTAACTAATTAAAATGAATCAAAATAAAAAAATAATTAGTTAAATAAATAAGTAAAACGGAAATTATAAACTATATAAATGTCTTAGAATAAAATAAAATAAAATAAAAACAGAAAAAATTTAATTAATTTCAATAAATAAAATATGGAAAACCTCTAATTAACGAAACTAATTAGTTAAAACACTTCTATAATCAATAAATTTAACCACATAACCCTTGCAAACATATGTTTCACTGATGAAACACGGTGTCTCTCACGGTGTGTTCCTGTATCTCCTAACCCTCCCCTTTCCTTGTGTGTGTTATATACCCCCCATACTTCTCTTCCGAGAAAACGTTGGAGATGATCAAGAGATATTTTCAATGGACTTCGATGAAAGCTCAAGTTGTCCAGGAGATCAATCGTTGCATTCTGTGCCGAAGAATCAAAACGGATCGTCATCAGACGACAAAGGAGCCGATGGGACCCGTGGACAAAGTTGATACACCTGTGAGTCACTGGCATATCGACCATTGTGGACCCCTGCCGATCACTGAGAAAGGTAACCGGTTCATTCTCGTTTTCCGTGATCCATTCACCAAGTATTTGGTTACTGCTCCTGTCCCAAATCAAAATGCTGAGACTACATCTGATGTGTTCATTGAGAGGATCTTGGCAATCCATGGAACACCCAAGTCGATCACAACGGATTGTGGAACGTCGTTCTGTTCAGAGCTGTTTGGAGCAACATTGAAAAAGTTTGGTGTCGTGCATCGCAAATCGGCCCCATACCATCACGAAAGCAACGGGATCGTAGAGCGGGCTAACAGGACAATCGAAGAAGCACTCTCCACATATGTCAATCAAACTCAATCCGACTGGGATAACTTCTTGCCCTTTGTCACTTTTGCCATCAATGCTACGATTTCGAAGACGACGGGACTATGCCCATATCAGATGCTGTTTGGCCGACTTCCGCCGCTACCAGAGGACAATCTCCTGAGGACGTACCAGACATTTGGTGATGATTACCAGTCAACATTGGAGAACCAACTGAATCTCTTCTGGACAATGGTGAAGAATCGACATACCGTGGCTCAGGAAGATTCCCAGCGGACCAAACAAAAGCAAATCAAGGTGGGTGATGCAATTTTGATGAGAAGAGCGAGGCCACCCAACAAGCTCGCCCCGAGGTTGTTGGGTGGCATCGTTGGAGAGGTCGTCGGAAAGAATGTCATCGTCAATGCCAAGGGAAAGAAGAACGTGGCTCACAAAAACGATATCAGAATTCTACCGACGGAGACTTCGGTTCAAACGGAAGGGGGAAATCAGCATGTGGCTGTCAAGGAGAATGGTGCGGTGAGACGATCGGAAAGAATCAGGACGAAGATGATGGGAAAAGAGTGATGAGTGTATAAATGAGTAAATATGTAAATATGTTTTTTTTTTGTTTCGTTTTGTTTTGTATTGTGTTGTTTTCTTGTAACCGGTCGGAGACCGCTTTTGTAGATAGGGGGATGTTGTAGTAGTATAGTAGTAAATAACTTATGACTCATAGTTTAGTATATAAACCCCCGCTCTTATCAGTTTCTTTAGTCTTATTGTTACCATCAGTAGACTCTGTACATAATTGTATATATTCCTATATATTTTATCCTATATAAATCCTACTATTAATCATGTATAAGTGTACTCAATAGTTGACATTATATTCCCATGTGTGGGAATATAACACTAACCGCCATCGATTCTTTCCGATTTCCTCCCCATTTTTATACGAAGATTGGCGTTGAGAGAAATGCTTACACAGGTAAAACGGGGATGCCGAGAAATGGGGTGGTCGGCGGCTTGAGAACCGCAAACAGGCGAAGGATGGCCGGTCGGCAGCCGAAAAACCTCGAACAGCTGAAGGGTTGCCGACTGGTGGCCGGCAGACCGCAAACAGTCCAAAAGTGGTCCAAAGTAAAAATTGTTAGAGTTCTATAGAAAACCGCAACTTTTGTGGAAAAAAATTTATGTACGATACCTCAGAATCCTTTCTAGTCTAATGACAGTCTTTATTTCTAAAAATTTAATGATTTTGATAAAGTGGCTGATTGGCGGCTGAACGGCGGCTGAAGAACCGCGGGTTGGTCAGTGGTTGCTTGTTGGCAGGCCAGTGGCGGCCGAATGGTGGTTCAGGGTGTATTTCTATAGTGATTTTAACAAGTTCTTGTAATCAGATTTCCGATAGAGTGAAGAAAAGAGATAAGAAGATAACGTTCTCATAGAATGTAGATTAGGATAACAAGATTAAATACAGTAATACCTATAATATAGGTGCTCCCAGTAGGAAGAGTTTGGAGCTCAATATCTCAACTGCTTCATGAGCTATCACATTTTTTCCAACTGAAGAAATATTTTATAAGTATTCAGCTATGTTTTGTCTGTTGGCAACTTTTTGATATCTCCTTTAAGGAAAAAGATATACCGCGTTGAACATAGTTCTTTGTGGACACCTCATTAGAGGTGTTACGGTAAATTATACACTGTAACTTTCAATTAGTTAGTGTTGCCAAATTCCCAATGTTCGAAAGTCTTGTTCAGAGTACTAAATGACTCATGAATCAACATAACGTTTCCAGTTACACTTCTGAAATTTTGATAAGTGTTAAAACAATGAAACTACTCTATGTTTTCCGACACTTGTAGAAAAGTTTTTTTTTCGAAACAATCTGTTCTTTCTCTGTTCTTTCTCTGATTTTTTTGTGTTTTCTGTGAAAATTCGCTTTAAAATCTGTTTTTTAATAAGTAATTGACTCACAGCCAGCGAAGCAGTGAAGCCTCTACCTACTGTAAAGCGCAACGACACTCCGGTATCCCGGCCGAGCGTGTTGTTTACCGTAAATCCACACCACATTTATTTTATTCGCCGACACTCTTTTTTCCCATTTTCGAAGCGTATTTCGCTTAAACTCGAGTTTTTTCACTGAAAACAAGTTACAAAATGTAGAGAAAAATTAAATGTATCTATTGAAAATTGTCGGAAGCTATTTTCGAAACAAAATTTGGACTTTGGCAACGAAAATCGGCTTTTCGAAAATCAAAATAGAGTTTCCTTACGATTTTCATTTCGGAACAGTCTAATATATGATTTCAGGTGGATAAAAAGGTAAGTAAGTAAGTTTTAACTGCTCCGAAATGAAAATCGGTTGAAAATTCTTATTTTTTGGGCCTTGTGGCGGAAGTCGGTTTTCAAACACCTTTAAATGAAAATGGGGTTGTTTCGCTAAATTTCTTATTGAAACGAAATTAATATGTTTTCAGTTGGAAATGAAGTAAGTCGGTAGGTTATCGTTTCAAAAAGAAAATTAGTTAAAACCATCTCTGTTTATCAGCCGTAACTTGTTTTCAAGTGAAAGAGATTGAGTGAAAATCGAAAAAAAATCACAAGTCCGGAGAATATGGGAAAATGAACGATGAAGGAATTACAATACTACATTAAAACACATTGATAACTAAATATAGGACTAATTAGGTAGAAATCGTATTCAGAACGAAGTATAATACCAATAATAGGGGGTAGGTGCTGCCCAAATTTTGAATCGCCAGCAGCTCAAAGGCAGGCTGCCGGCGGCCCGGGGTTTGAACTGCGGGTTGTTCCCTGGCAGGTCTCCCCCGGGCTGCCGATCACCCCATTTCTCGGCTTCCCCGTTTTACCTGTGTACGACCATATCACGTTGAATGCACGCCATCCCGTCCGATCTGGCAAGTTAAGCAACGTTGAGTCCAGTTAGTACTTGGATCGGAGACGGCCTGGGAATCCTGGATGTTGTAAGCTTTTTGCCTTTTTTATTCTTCATTTACATTATCGAAAACTGCTTATGAATGTGTTCGTTTGATTTTTAATACTGTTTTCATCAATAAAACAATCCATTTCATATGTTTATTTCAAGAATTAAGAAAAAAATTATTTTTCGCTCCAATTTTTTTTTCCATTTGCAAAAATTTGCAAAACATTCATAAAATTATTGATTATTGATTTTCCTCATTTTCACGTTTGATTCATATTCGAGAAATGAAATCTACCAAGAAATTCATTTTGAAACTCTGATTCGGGTTACTGTCGATTTTTTTCAAATAGCGAAAATGAAATGTTCAAAACACTTATTTTCGAATTCTTTTTAGTTATTTTGTCTCCCCTAAAGGAGACGTTCCAAAATTTATAGCTAACGCCAAATTTCTTTGGGTCAGTTTTCGGGCGTACCTCAAACTTGGGTAATTAAACCGAAGCTATCGGTGTGTCTCTAGACTTACGCAAACGCAGCGGCCGACACCAATCGAGGCTCGCGACCGTCACTATCTTTTCACTACTCTTCTTCTTCTTCTTCACTTCCCAAAATTACCTATCCAAACTTGGGTAATTAATTCGGGACACACACTAACTCTCAAACTTGGGTAATTAATTATTGAAAAAGTCTCAAACTTGGGTAATTAAGTCTTTACACAAACTCTCGAACTTGGGTAATTCTACCCACTTTCATCGAGTTGTCATCATCTCACTACCACTCCTCCTCCTCTCTAACCGCCATCGATTCTTTCCGATTTCCTCCCCATTTTTATACGAAGATTGGCGTTGAGAGAAATGCTTACGACCATATCACGTTGAATGCACGCCATCCCGTCCGATCTGGCAAGTTAAGCAACGTTGAGTCCAGTTAGTACTTGGATCGGAGACGGCCTGGGAATCCTGGATGTTGTAAGCTTTTTGCCTTTTTTATTCTTCATTTACATTATCGAAAACTGCTTATGAATGTGTTCGTTTGATTTTTAATACTGTTTTCATCAATAAAACAATCCATTTCATATGTTTATTTCAAGAATTAAGAAAAAAATTATTTTTCGCTCCAATTTTTTTTTCCATTTGCAAAAATTTGCAAAACATTCATAAAATTATTGATTATTGATTTTCCTCATTTTCACGTTTGATTCATATTCGAGAAATGAAATCTACCAAGAAATTCATTTTGAAACTCTGATTCGGGTTACTGTCGATTTTTTTCAAATAGCGAAAATGAAATGTTCAAAACACTTATTTTCGAATTCTTTTTAGTTATTTTGTCTCCCCTAAAGGAGACGTTCCAAAATTTATAGCTAACGCCAAATTTCTTTGGGTCAGTTTTCGGGCGTACCTCAAACTTGGGTAATTAAACCGAAGCTATCGGTGTGTCTCTAGACTTACGCAAACGCAGCGGCCGACACCAATCGAGGCTCGCGACCGTCACTATCTTTTCACTACTCTTCTTCTTCTTCTTCACTTCCCAAAATTACCTATCCAAACTTGGGTAATTAATTCGGGACACACACTAACTCTCAAACTTGGGTAATTAATTATTGAAAAAGTCTCAAACTTGGGTAATTAAGTCTTTACACAAACTCTCGAACTTGGGTAATTCTACCCACTTTCATCGAGTTGTCATCATCTCACTACCACTCCTCCTCCTCTCTAACCGCCATCGATTCTTTCCGATTTCCTCCCCATTTTTATACGAAGATTGGCGTTGAGAGAAATGCTTACGACCATATCACGTTGAATGCACGCCATCCCGTCCGATCTGGCAAGTTAAGCAACGTTGAGTCCAGTTAGTACTTGGATCGGAGACGGCCTGGGAATCCTGGATGTTGTAAGCTTTTTGCCTTTTTTATTCTTCATTTACATTATCGAAAACTGCTTATGAATGTGTTCGTTTGATTTTTAATACTGTTTTCATCAATAAAACAATCCATTTCATATGTTTATTTCAAGAATTAAGAAAAAAATTATTTTTCGCTCCAATTTTTTTTTCCATTTGCAAAAATTTGCAAAACATTCATAAAATTATTGATTATTGATTTTCCTCATTTTCACGTTTGATTCATATTCGAGAAATGAAATCTACCAAGAAATTCATTTTGAAACTCTGATTCGGGTTACTGTCGATTTTTTTCAAATAGCGAAAATGAAATGTTCAAAACACTTATTTTCGAATTCTTTTTAGTTATTTTGTCTCCCCTAAAGGAGACGTTCCAAAATTTATAGCTAACGCCAAATTTCTTTGGGTCAGTTTTCGGGCGTACCTCAAACTTGGGTAATTAAACCGAAGCTATCGGTGTGTCTCTAGACTTACGCAAACGCAGCGGCCGACACCAATCGAGGCTCGCGACCGTCACTATCTTTTCACTACTCTTCTTCTTCTTCTTCACTTCCCAAAATTACCTATCCAAACTTGGGTAATTAATTCGGGACACACACTAACTCTCAAACTTGGGTAATTAATTATTGAAAAAGTCTCAAACTTGGGTAATTAAGTCTTTACACAAACTCTCGAACTTGGGTAATTCTACCCACTTTCATCGAGTTGTCATCATCTCACTACCACTCCTCCTCCTCTCTAACCGCCATCGATTCTTTCCGATTTCCTCCCCATTTTTATACGAAGATTGGCGTTGAGAGAAATGCTTACGACCATATCACGTTGAATGCACGCCATCCCGTCCGATCTGGCAAGTTAAGCAACGTTGAGTCCAGTTAGTACTTGGATCGGAGACGGCCTGGGAATCCTGGATGTTGTAAGCTTTTTGCCTTTTTTATTCTTCATTTACATTATCGAAAACTGCTTATGAATGTGTTCGTTTGATTTTTAATACTGTTTTCATCAATAAAACAATCCATTTCATATGTTTATTTCAAGAATTAAGAAAAAAATTATTTTTCGCTCCAATTTTTTTTTCCATTTGCAAAAATTTGCAAAACATTCATAAAATTATTGATTATTGATTTTCCTCATTTTCACGTTTGATTCATATTCGAGAAATGAAATCTACCAAGAAATTCATTTTGAAACTCTGATTCGGGTTACTGTCGATTTTTTTCAAATAGCGAAAATGAAATGTTCAAAACACTTATTTTCGAATTCTTTTTAGTTATTTTGTCTCCCCTAAAGGAGACGTTCCAAAATTTATAGCTAACGCCAAATTTCTTTGGGTCAGTTTTCGGGCGTACCTCAAACTTGGGTAATTAAACCGAAGCTATCGGTGTGTCTCTAGACTTACGCAAACGCAGCGGCCGACACCAATCGAGGCTCGCGACCGTCACTATCTTTTCACTACTCTTCTTCTTCTTCTTCACTTCCCAAAATTACCTATCCAAACTTGGGTAATTAATTCGGGACACACACTAACTCTCAAACTTGGGTAATTAATTATTGAAAAAGTCTCAAACTTGGGTAATTAAGTCTTTACACAAACTCTCGAACTTGGGTAATTCTACCCACTTTCATCGAGTTGTCATCATCTCACTACCACTCCTCCTCCTCTCTAACCGCCATCGATTCTTTCCGATTTCCTCCCCATTTTTATACGAAGATTGGCGTTGAGAGAAATGCTTACGACCATATCACGTTGAATGCACGCCATCCCGTCCGATCTGGCAAGTTAAGCAACGTTGAGTCCAGTTAGTACTTGGATCGGAGACGGCCTGGGAATCCTGGATGTTGTAAGCTTTTTGCCTTTTTTATTCTTCATTTACATTATCGAAAACTGCTTATGAATGTGTTCGTTTGATTTTTAATACTGTTTTCATCAATAAAACAATCCATTTCATATGTTTATTTCAAGAATTAAGAAAAAAATTATTTTTCGCTCCAATTTTTTTTTCCATTTGCAAAAATTTGCAAAACATTCATAAAATTATTGATTATTGATTTTCCTCATTTTCACGTTTGATTCATATTCGAGAAATGAAATCTACCAAGAAATTCATTTTGAAACTCTGATTCGGGTTACTGTCGATTTTTTTCAAATAGCGAAAATGAAATGTTCAAAACACTTATTTTCGAATTCTTTTTAGTTATTTTGTCTCCCCTAAAGGAGACGTTCCAAAATTTATAGCTAACGCCAAATTTCTTTGGGTCAGTTTTCGGGCGTACCTCAAACTTGGGTAATTAAACCGAAGCTATCGGTGTGTCTCTAGACTTACGCAAACGCAGCGGCCGACACCAATCGAGGCTCGCGACCGTCACTATCTTTTCACTACTCTTCTTCTTCTTCTTCACTTCCCAAAATTACCTATCCAAACTTGGGTAATTAATTCGGGACACACACTAACTCTCAAACTTGGGTAATTAATTATTGAAAAAGTCTCAAACTTGGGTAATTAAATCTTTACACAAACTCTCGAACTTGGGTAATTCTACCCACTTTCATCGAGTTGTCATCATCTCACTACCACTCCTCCTCCTCTCTAACCGCCATCGATTCTTTCCGATTTCCTCCCCATTTTTATACGAAGATTGGCGTTGAGAGAAATGCTTACGACCATATCACGTTGAATGCACGCCATCCCGTCCGATCTGGCAAGTTAAGCAACGTTGAGTCCAGTTAGTACTTGGATCGGAGACGGCCTGGGAATCCTGGATGTTGTAAGCTTTTTGCCTTTTTTATTCTTCATTTACATTATCGAAAACTGCTTATGAATGTGTTCGTTTGATTTTTAATACTGTTTTCATCAATAAAACAATCCATTTCATATGTTTATTTCAAGAATTAAGAAAAAAATTATTTTTCGCTCCAATTTTTTTTTCCATTTGCAAAAATTTGCAAAACATTCATAAAATTATTGATTATTGATTTTCCTCATTTTCACGTTTGATTCATATTCGAGAAATGAAATCTACCAAGAAATTCATTTTGAAACTCTGATTCGGGTTACTGTCGATTTTTTTCAAATAGCGAAAATGAAATGTTCAAAACACTTATTTTCGAATTCTTTTTAGTTATTTTGTCTCCCCTAAAGGAGACGTTCCAAAATTTATAGCTAACGCCAAATTTCTTTGGGTCAGTTTTCGGGCGTACCTCAAACTTGGGTAATTAAACCGAAGCTATCGGTGTGTCTCTAGACTTACGCAAACGCAGCGGCCGACACCAATCGAGGCTCGCGACCGTCACTATCTTTTCACTACTCTTCTTCTTCTTCTTCACTTCCCAAAATTACCTATCCAAACTTGGGTAATTAATTCGGGACACACACTAACTCTCAAACTTGGGTAATTAATTATTGAAAAAGTCTCAAACTTGGGTAATTAAGTCTTTACACAAACTCTCGAACTTGGGTAATTCTACCCACTTTCATCGAGTTGTCATCATCTCACTACCACTCCTCCTCCTCTCTAACCGCCATCGATTCTTTCCGATTTCCTCCCCATTTTTATACGAAGATTGGCGTTGAGAGAAATGCTTACGACCATATCACGTTGAATGCACGCCATCCCGTCCGATCTGGCAAGTTAAGCAACGTTGAGTCCAGTTAGTACTTGGATCGGAGACGGCCTGGGAATCCTGGATGTTGTAAGCTTTTTGCCTTTTTTATTCTTCATTTACATTATCGAAAACTGCTTATGAATGTGTTCGTTTGATTTTTAATACTGTTTTCATCAATAAAACAATCCATTTCATATGTTTATTTCAAGAATTAAGAAAAAAATTATTTTTCGCTCCAATTTTTTTTTCCATTTGCAAAAATTTGCAAAACATTCATAAAATTATTGATTATTGATTTTCCTCATTTTCACGTTTGATTCATATTCGAGAAATGAAATCTACCAAGAAATTCATTTTGAAACTCTGATTCGGGTTACTGTCGATTTTTTTCAAATAGCGAAAATGAAATGTTCAAAACACTTATTTTCGAATTCTTTTTAGTTATTTTGTCTCCCCTAAAGGAGACGTTCCAAAATTTATAGCTAACGCCAAATTTCTTTGGGTCAGTTTTCGGGCGTACCTCAAACTTGGGTAATTAAACCGAAGCTATCGGTGTGTCTCTAGACTTACGCAAACGCAGCGGCCGACACCAATCGAGGCTCGCGACCGTCACTATCTTTTCACTACTCTTCTTCTTCTTCTTCACTTCCCAAAATTACCTATCCAAACTTGGGTAATTAATTCGGGACACACACTAACTCTCAAACTTGGGTAATTAATTATTGAAAAAGTCTCAAACTTGGGTAATTAAGTCTTTACACAAACTCTCGAACTTGGGTAATTCTACCCACTTTCATCGAGTTGTCATCATCTCACTACCACTCCTCCTCCTCTCTAACCGCCATCGATTCTTTCCGATTTCCTCCCCATTTTTATACGAAGATTGGCGTTGAGAGAAATGCTTACGACCATATCACGTTGAATGCACGCCATCCCGTCCGATCTGGCAAGTTAAGCAACGTTGAGTCCAGTTAGTACTTGGATCGGAGACGGCCTGGGAATCCTGGATGTTGTAAGCTTTTTGCCTTTTTTATTCTTCATTTACATTATCGAAAACTGCTTATGAATGTGTTCGTTTGATTTTTAATACTGTTTTCATCAATAAAACAATCCATTTCATATGTTTATTTCAAGAATTAAGAAAAAAATTATTTTTCGCTCCAATTTTTTTTTCCATTTGCAAAAATTTGCAAAACATTCATAAAATTATTGATTATTGATTTTCCTCATTTTCACGTTTGATTCATATTCGAGAAATGAAATCTACCAAGAAATTCATTTTGAAACTCTGATTCGGGTTACTGTCGATTTTTTTCAAATAGCGAAAATGAAATGTTCAAAACACTTATTTTCGAATTCTTTTTAGTTATTTTGTCTCCCCTAAAGGAGACGTTCCAAAATTTATAGCTAACGCCAAATTTCTTTGGGTCAGTTTTCGGGCGTACCTCAAACTTGGGTAATTAAACCGAAGCTATCGGTGTGTCTCTAGACTTACGCAAACGCAGCGGCCGACACCAATCGAGGCTCGCGACCGTCACTATCTTTTCACTACTCTTCTTCTTCTTCTTCACTTCCCAAAATTACCTATCCAAACTTGGGTAATTAATTCGGGACACACACTAACTCTCAAACTTGGGTAATTAATTATTGAAAAAGTCTCAAACTTGGGTAATTAAGTCTTTACACAAACTCTCGAACTTGGGTAATTCTACCCACTTTCATCGAGTTGTCATCATCTCACTACCACTCCTCCTCCTCTCTAACCGCCATCGATTCTTTCCGATTTCCTCCCCATTTTTATACGAAGATTGGCGTTGAGAGAAATGCTTACGACCATATCACGTTGAATGCACGCCATCCCGTCCGATCTGGCAAGTTAAGCAACGTTGAGTCCAGTTAGTACTTGGATCGGAGACGGCCTGGGAATCCTGGATGTTGTAAGCTTTTTGCCTTTTTTATTCTTCATTTACATTATCGAAAACTGCTTATGAATGTGTTCGTTTGATTTTTAATACTGTTTTCATCAATAAAACAATCCATTTCATATGTTTATTTCAAGAATTAAGAAAAAAATTATTTTTCGCTCCAATTTTTTTTTCCATTTGCAAAAATTTGCAAAACATTCATAAAATTATTGATTATTGATTTTCCTCATTTTCACGTTTGATTCATATTCGAGAAATGAAATCTACCAAGAAATTCATTTTGAAACTCTGATTCGGGTTACTGTCGATTTTTTCAAATAGCGAAAATGAAATGTTCAAAACACTTATTTTCGAATTCTTTTTAGTTATTTTGTCTCCCCTAAAGGAGACGTTCCAAAATTTATAGCTAACGCCAAATTTCTTTGGGTCAGTTTTCGGGCGTACCTCAAACTTGGGTAATTAAACCGAAGCTATCGGTGTGTCTCTAGACTTACGCAAACGCAGCGGCCGACACCAATCGAGGCTCGCGACCGTCACTATCTTTTCACTACTCTTCTTCTTCTTCTTCACTTCCCAAAATTACCTATCCAAACTTGGGTAATTAATTCGGGACACACACTAACTCTCAAACTTGGGTAATTAATTATTGAAAAAGTCTCAAACTTGGGTAATTAAGTCTTTACACAAACTCTCGAACTTGGGTAATTCTACCCACTTTCATCGAGTTGTCATCATCTCACTACCACTCCTCCTCCTCTCTAACCGCCATCGATTCTTTCCGATTTCCTCCCCATTTTTATACGAAGATTGGCGTTGAGAGAAATGCTTACGACCATATCACGTTGAATGCACGCCATCCCGTCCGATCTGGCAAGTTAAGCAACGTTGAGTCCAGTTAGTACTTGGATCGGAGACGGCCTGGGAATCCTGGATGTTGTAAGCTTTTTGCCTTTTTTATTCTTCATTTACATTATCGAAAACTGCTTATGAATGTGTTCGTTTGATTTTTAATACTGTTTTCATCAATAAAACAATCCATTTCATATGTTTATTTCAAGAATTAAGAAAAAAATTATTTTTCGCTCCAATTTTTTTTCCATTTGCAAAAATTTGCAAAACATTCATAAAATTATTGATTATTGATTTTCCTCATTTTCACGTTTGATTCATATTCGAGAAATGAAATCTACCAAGAAATTCATTTTGAAACTCTGATTCGGGTTACTGTCGATTTTTTTCAAATAGCGAAAATGAAATGTTCAAAACACTTATTTTCGAATTCTTTTTAGTTATTTTGTCTCCCCTAAAGGAGACGTTCCAAAATTTATAGCTAACGCCAAATTTCTTTGGGTCAGTTTTCGGGCGTACCTCAAACTTGGGTAATTAAACCGAAGCTATCGGTGTGTCTCTAGACTTACGCAAACGCAGCGGCCGACACCAATCGAGGCTCGCGACCGTCACTATCTTTTCACTACTCTTCTTCTTCTTCTTCACTTCCCAAAATTACCTATCCAAACTTGGGTAATTAATTCGGGACACACACTAACTCTCAAACTTGGGTAATTAATTATTGAAAAAGTCTCAAACTTGGGTAATTAAGTCTTTACACAAACTCTCGAACTTGGGTAATTCTACCCACTTTCATCGAGTTGTCATCATCTCACTACCACTCCTCCTCCTCTCTAACCGCCATCGATTCTTTCCGATTTCCTCCCCATTTTTATACGAAGATTGGCGTTGAGAGAAATGCTTACGACCATATCACGTTGAATGCACGCCATCCCGTCCGATCTGGCAAGTTAAGCAACGTTGAGTCCAGTTAGTACTTGGATCGGAGACGGCCTGGGAATCCTGGATGTTGTAAGCTTTTTGCCTTTTTTATTCTTCATTTACATTATCGAAAACTGCTTATGAATGTGTTCGTTTGATTTTTAATACTGTTTTCATCAATAAAACAATCCATTTCATATGTTTATTTCAAGAATTAAGAAAAAAATTATTTTTCGCTCCAATTTTTTTTTCCATTTGCAAAAATTTGCAAAACATTCATAAAATTATTGATTATTGATTTTCCTCATTTTCACGTTTGATTCATATTCGAGAAATGAAATCTACCAAGAAATTCATTTTGAAACTCTGATTCGGGTTACTGTCGATTTTTTTCAAATAGCGAAAATGAAATGTTCAAAACACTTATTTTCGAATTCTTTTTAGTTATTTTGTCTCCCCTAAAGGAGACGTTCCAAAATTTATAGCTAACGCCAAATTTCTTTGGGTCAGTTTTCGGGCGTACCTCAAACTTGGGTAATTAAACCGAAGCTATCGGTGTGTCTCTAGACTTACGCAAACGCAGCGGCCGACACCAATCGAGGCTCGCGACCGTCACTATCTTTTCACTACTCTTCTTCTTCTTCTTCACTTCCCAAAATTACCTATCCAAACTTGGGTAATTAATTCGGGACACACACTAACTCTCAAACTTGGGTAATTAATTATTGAAAAAGTCTCAAACTTGGGTAATTAAGTCTTTACACAAACTCTCGAACTTGGGTAATTCTACCCACTTTCATCGAGTTGTCATCATCTCACTACCACTCCTCCTCCTCTCTAACCGCCATCGATTCTTTCCGATTTCCTCCCCATTTTTATACGAAGATTGGCGTTGAGAGAAATGCTTACGACCATATCACGTTGAATGCACGCCATCCCGTCCGATCTGGCAAGTTAAGCAACGTTGAGTCCAGTTAGTACTTGGATCGGAGACGGCCTGGGAATCCTGGATGTTGTAAGCTTTTTGCCTTTTTTATTCTTCATTTACATTATCGAAAACTGCTTATGAATGTGTTCGTTTGATTTTTAATACTGTTTTCATCAATAAAACAATCCATTTCATATGTTTATTTCAAGAATTAAGAAAAAATTATTTTTCGCTCCAATTTTTTTTTCCATTTGCAAAAATTTGCAAAACATTCATAAAATTATTGATTATTGATTTTCCTCATTTTCACGTTTGATTCATATTCGAGAAATGAAATCTACCAAGAAATTCATTTTGAAACTCTGATTCGGGTTACTGTCGATTTTTTTCAAATAGCGAAAATGAAATGTTCAAAACACTTATTTTCGAATTCTTTTTAGTTATTTTGTCTCCCCTAAAGGAGACGTTCCAAAATTTATAGCTAACGCCAAATTTCTTTGGGTCAGTTTTCGGGCGTACCTCAAACTTGGGTAATTAAACCGAAGCTATCGGTGTGTCTCTAGACTTACGCAAACGCAGCGGCCGACACCAATCGAGGCTCGCGACCGTCACTATCTTTTCACTACTCTTCTTCTTCTTCTTCACTTCCCAAAATTACCTATCCAAACTTGGGTAATTAATTCGGGACACACACTAACTCTCAAACTTGGGTAATTAATTATTGAAAAAGTCTCAAACTTGGGTAATTAAGTCTTTACACAAACTCTCGAACTTGGGTAATTCTACCCACTTTCATCGA